>NW_007727310.1:297731-336395 GCF_000696425.1 Galeopterus variegatus
GAGAAAGGAGCCATTGCTCAGGAAAGGAAAGAATTGAGTGTTTTAAAGAGAAAGGCCATATAAGCAGTACCTGACAAGGCATGAAGTGATTGTGAAACAACTATGAAGTTGCTGAAGATTATTTTCAAGGATTTGAAATCAGGTCAAAGTGATGCTGAGTCACCCACATTGGGGCTGGAGATTCTTCAGGCTGGTCTTTTTCTGAGGGGGTTGGAGAAAACAAGTGGGAACTGAGTCCCCACATAGGAAGGGGAATAGGGAAGATAAATTTTTACTCTCATTTGAAAGAATAGAAAATGGTGAATAACAGGTGACCAAGAGAACTGGATGAGGTCAAGGTCCACACTATCTTATTTCAGATTAGCCAGGACTTGCTGAGCCCCCTGGTGCCCCTCCTTCCTCCCCTCTCTCTGAAGCCTCTGCCAGACCATTGGCCCTACTGCTGCTATTCTCTTCTAAGTTCTTGCAGTACTTATTCTTGGCTTCTCACCTGTGCCCTGTACCCCCATACATCTTATTGCATGTATTCACTGTGCTGCCCCTTGCACTGGTTTGCTTCTTCTGCCTGACCCTTCTTTTCAGAATACTTTTTCATGACAACCCCAATTCTCTTGCTCAAAAAACTTAAAGCATCCATCATCTATGGTAGAGTAGAAAATAGCGATTAAAGATCAAATTGTAGAAGCATGATGCTTAATGAATGAGAAAATGTTCACAATATATGGTTAAATAAAATGTAGATTATGTTGAGTATGATCCAAATTCTATTCAAAATGTAGGTCAAAATGACTGAAAACATAAATGAAGATGCTAACAGCGGTATTTTCAAGTTATATATATTTATCTTTCCATATTTTCTAATTATCTGCAATAAATTTATCTTCCTTTTGAATTCAAACAAATCTCACAGTAAATTTTTAAAAAGAAAAAATGTCCAACAATAGAATAATAGAGAAATAAATTGTGGTACAGTCATATAGTAGAAAATAATTCAGCAGTGAGAATGAATGAACTACACTATGTAATGTCAACATGGATTAATTTCAGCAATCTAAGGCTGAGTGACCAAGGAGGTTTAGAAGACTATAGTATGAAAAGATTTTTATAAAGTTCAAAAACAAGGAAAATTAACCAAATCTTGTTTAGGTATATAAATGTGTATATATATATATATGTGTGTGTGTGTATATATATATATATATATATATATATATATATGTATGATAAATCTACAAAGAAAAATAAGGGAGAGTAGAGATCAGGATAGTGGTTACTTATGAGGGAGGCAAGAAGTTGTGATAGGGAAGGATTCATAGGGAACATCAATAATATTGGTAATATTCTAATTCTCAGGTTGGTAGAGCACTCACAGCTGTTTAGTTTGCTTCATAACTTACCTATACATACTGCACATATTCCTTTGTATATGCAAATAATTATAATGAAAAAGTGGGGAATAAATTGCTTGTGGGATTTTGACTTGCTTCTTCCACCTGTCTGAGACTTGCCATGGCAGCAACAGGGGTCAAGTGAGGTTGAGAGTTAAGAGTGCTGAAGCCAAGCTACAGAGCACAGAAAATACTAGGTGAGGTGAGAACAGAGTCAAGCTGCCAAATCAAGTCTGGGAACAAGGGCTGAGGACCTCAGAGGAATCCCCAGGGCTCCCAAACCTGGGAGCGGAGGAGCTGAGTCCTGGCTACAAAGGGAGGTCCTGCGGCTTTTTGGGAGCAGGCCATGACAGGTGTTTCTCCCTTCTCTAACCCTGCCGGCTGGGTCTGCATGGCAGGCTTCTCCACAAGATCCTTGCACCTTTATCCAGCTTCTCTCACATGGCTCCCCACTTCCCAGCACAACCTTCTTTCCAAAGGGACTGATCTCTCTTCCCCTGTAAATTCCAGTTCATCTTTACCCCTGACCTTTGCTCATGCTACTCCTGCTGGAACATCTTTCCTTCCTTTTTCTTTCATGGGCCTCTCTGAAACCTTTTCTGACTCTTCTGAGCCAAACTCCTTCCTTCCTATTTTGCTTCCCATGGTACTCAAAGTCTATACCATACACTTGGGCATTGTACAAGGATTGAAGCTTGTAAGGATTAATAAAAATGCATAGAAAGCCCCTGATATAGTGTTTAACATATAGAATATACTCAAAAAGTGTTGCTTTTGTTAATTAACCAAGCCATAGGCGGTCTCCTATGCTTTAGCTCTGGTAGACAACTGTTTTGGCCCTGCATAATCCCAAAAGTGGAACTCAGAATTTCTCCAATTTCTCCCTAAAGAACCCATTTTACAAAAGGGTAGTGGTGAGCAGCATAGCTTTAACTCAGGATTGTGTTGGGGAGAAGCCAGAAGGTATTTACATTGTTCACCTTAAAGCAAGCAGTTTAAAATTCTGTAATTCACTGGTTTGATCCCCAAAACTCTTCTCTGCTACCTTTATCACAGGGGCTTCTCTCCAAGATGCTCTTCTGCCTGCACTCAGCCTCTTGACTTCTCCCCACTGTTCTGGGATTTTTCCCTGGGAACATCAAATTCTCCATTGTGCAGATTGATTCAGCCCTGTCCTACCTCCTGTCCTAGGTGTGCAAACCCATATCTCTCTTGGTGCTCAGCTAACGAAAGGTCCTTCAGTTACCCACAGGTGATTTCTTTATGAGGTCCTATTTACTCCTGTTGCCTCAGAATAATTATTAATACCCTCCCTTCACACTCTCAAAAATGACTTGGTTTAGACAATAAATTATATGTGCCAAGTTGTAAATAACTTTCATCTATTAAGGAGCTAGTTCTTTAGAGCTTACCTGGTTTCTCAAAGGAGATTGATGGCTCTCTTAGGTAAGGGACCCAATGTTCTATATGTTTGTACCATTTGCCTTGGTAGCTGTTCATAGGTACTTGTTAAATAGGACAACATGAGTCAATATGAGCAGGCCTATACAGGTGTGTGTAGAGGGGACAGAAAGGGGCCTTCCCTAAAGAGAATGTTCATGCTGGGTGACTCATGGTGGGAGATCAGGTTAAGTAGAAAAGGCAGGGCCTGTTAAGGGTAGGAACTGCGTGAAAGAACACTTTAAATGAGATGATGTATGTGTGTGTGTGTGTGTGTGAGTGTGCAAGCACCCATGCATAGGCATGTATGTAGAGAGATCCTAGCACAGTGGCACAAAGTAGGTATTCAATGAATAGTTTCATCCTCTTACATTTATATCTCACTAGCTTTTTTAATTTTTATTTTTTATTTTTAAAAGATGACCAGTAAGGGGATCTCAACCCTTGACTTGGTGTTGTCAGCACCACGCTCTCCCAAGTGAGCTAACCAGCCATCCCTATGTAGGGAGCCAAACCCGTGGCCTTGATGTTATCAGCACCACACTCTCCCAAGTGAGCCACGGCTGGCCCTTTTCTCACCGTCTTTTTAATTTGATTTTACATTTGTAGGGAGCCAAACCCGTGGCCTTGATGTTATCAGCACCACCCTCTCCCAAGTGAGCCACGGCTGGCCCTTTTCTCACCGTCTTTTTAATTTGATTTTACATTTGTCTAATGTGGGACACTTTCCAGAGTGCTGGTAAAAATGTTGTCTGTTTTTTGTTTTTTTTAAAAAATTCTCAACACCTCTCTGAGGTGTATATTATTATTATCACCCCTATTTTACAAAGGGGATAATAGAGTCTAAGGTAAAATAACTTGTTTTTCAAATCATCAAGGGCTAGACACTTTAAAAAATGATTAAAAAATTTGCATGTACAACATTCATGGAAATGAAAATAAAAGAAAGAAAAGAAGCCAAACATATTAGTCCATTTCTGTTGCTTATAACACAATACCTGGAACTGGGTGATTTATAAGAAAACAAACTTTATTGCTTACAGTTTCTGAGGCTGGGAAGTCCAAAGTCCAGGGAACACATTTGGTGAGGGTCTTGGTGGTGGTGACAGTGACCCAGGGGTCTCAAATGGCAGAAATGACAGAGCAGAGAGAGACTAACTTCCTTATTCACTCTCTTTTTAAAGCCCTCAGATCCATGCCCCTGACCACTGTTACTAATCCATTCACTATGGCATGGTCCTACAATCTAATCACCTCTTCAAGGCCTCATCTTTCTTTTTTTTTTTTTTTCCCCTTTTTGTCTTTTTTTGTGACCGGCAACGGATCGCAACCCTNACTTGGTGTTGTCAGCACCACGCTCCCCCAAGTGAGCTAACCAGCCATCCCTATGTAGGGAGCCAAACCCGTGGCCTTGATGTTATCAGCACCACACTCTCCCAAGTGAGCCACGGCTGGCCCTTTTCTCACCGTCTTTTTAATTTGATTTTACATTTGTCTAATGTGGGACACTTTCCAGAGTGCTGGTAAAAATGTTGTCTGTTTTTTGTTTTTTTTAAAAAATTCTCAACACCTCTCTGAGGTGTATATTATTATTATCACCCCTATTTTACAAAGGGGATAATAGAGTCTAAGGTAAAATAACTTGTTTTTCAAATCATCAAGGGCTAGACACTTTAAAAAATGATTAAAAAATTTGCATGTACAACATTCATGGAAATGAAAATAAAAGAAAGAAAAGAAGCCAAACATATTAGTCCATTTCTGTTGCTTATAACACAATACCTGGAACTGGGTGATTTATAAGAAAACAAACTTTATTGCTTACAGTTTCTGAGGCTGGGAAGTCCAAAGTCCAGGGAACACATTTGGTGAGGGTCTTGGTGGTGGTGACAGTGACCCAGGGGTCTCAAATGGCAGAAATGACAGAGCAGAGAGAGACTAACTTCCTTATTCACTCTCTTTTTAAAGCCCTCAGATCCATGCCCCTGACCACTGTTACTAATCCATTCACTATGGCATGGTCCTACAATCTAATCACCTCTTCAAGGCCTCATCTTTCTTTTTTTTTTTTTTTCCCCTTTTTGTCTTTTTTTGTGACCGGCAACGGATCGCAACCCTCAGTGTCACGCCCGTACCGGACCGGGACCGGCAACGGAATCGCAACCCTCGGTGTTGCGCCCGCACCTCACTCAGCCAGTGAGCCGCCGGTCTGTATGTGGGATCTGAACCCTCGGCGGGAGCGCCGCCACGCTCCCAAGCAGCGCACTGTAGCAGTGCGCCACCGGGCTGGCCCCAAGGCCTCATCTTTCAATTACCATAAGATCTCTCACCCTCAACAGTTACAGTGGGGATTAAATTTTGGTGGGACATTCAGCCCAAGTGGCCAAATGACAAGAATTCAGTCACCCAAATGAATCAAACTGATTTTTCCACATTTCCTTTTAGTTCTTGTCACTGTGCGGACAGAATTTTAATGTTTAATTATAGTGTAGAAACATTTTTCTTTTTTCACTTAATATTCTATCACTCTGTGTACTCTTCTAGAGATTTTAATGACTTGTATTATAATTTGAAGTTTATGTAACTTCTAGTAATTGGATATTTAAGTTGTTTAGAAATATTTGCAATTTAGGGCCGGCCCAGTGGCGCACTGAATAGTGCGCCGCTTGGGAAGCGCAGCGGCGCTCCCGCCTGAGGGTTCAGATCCCACATACAGACCGGTTCCTGCTCACTGGCTGAGTGAGGCGCGGGAGCAACACCGAGGGTTGCGATCCCGTTGCCGGTCCCGGTCCGGTAGGGGGGCGACACTGAGGGTTGCGATCCGTTGCCGGACACGGAAAAAGACAAAAAAAAAAGAAATATTTGCAATTTTAAATAATGGTGCAATAGTATCACTGGGACTATGGTCTTTTGTATTATTTTCTTGGAAGGAGATCAGGAAGCATAAACATTTTCACGGCTCAACAGCAGCCAGTTTGAAATAGAAAAATTTGAGAAAAAATGAAATAGAAAGATTCCTTTAAATTATAGCAAAGATGCCTGAAGTCTCAGTAGAGCCATTTCTTTTCTGTTCCATAGCACATAATTCTGTGCTCTTTTATCTAATGGGGTCTTGATGTTTTTGTGTACCCAAATGTGTGGACATTTTATATGACACAGCTATTAAGTATTTGCTTGTCATATTTCCTACACCTTCTATGTCCCAGAGAGAAGACACAATTGTGCCCAAGAGAGTTATGATCTTTAATGTCAAATTAGTGGGAATAAAAAGGAGTAAGACTGGAGACAGGGGAATCAGAAGGGTACAGGGACCTAAGAGGAGGTGATGATGATGATGGCCTTGAGTAAGGACACCATAGTGGAAATAATAATATCTCACATTTGTATATATTTTCCAGTTTACAGAAAACATTAAATAATCTATTATCTTATTCTAAAATGGAGAGAAAGGATGGATCCTAGAGGCACTGCAAAGAAAGAATGAGTGGGACTTGGTGACTGGTTATATAAAATGGTGGTGAGGAGGATTCCAGTGGTCTAAGATGGACCAAAGGCAATTATCTTGAGCAATCAGATGTTTATTATATTCTTTTTGATGAAAAGGTGTTTCTTTTTACCAATGTCATGATTCTCACCTTATAGATATGAATTCTGCACTTTTGTAAATTGTGCAGCACATATACATGAAAAACCAATTTCTTTGCTTCTCCTTCTTAAAAGATAAAACAATCTGGTGTTAGGCCAAAATATAAACTATCTGAAAAGATTCAATAATTCCTGCCAGGAAAACATCTAGCTGAACTTACATAACACTTATATAACTTATAACACAGTAATACCTTTTTACGAACATGAAATATTGACAAATGTATTGAAATAGATGGTTTTGACAGTGTTGGGCTTGTATGTTAGTCATGATCCACATTTGCTCAGAGTAGAGATAACACAAGGCATCATTTGAATTAAAGAGACTTCTTCAACATCAAAATACTTATATTCAGTGGGAAGATTAGTGTTCAGAATTTATGTTTTCATAAAATGTGAGATTAATGTATTTAAGGAACAAAAAAGGAATGGATTTCAGGAACAAATATTCCAAAGCATCAATATGATTGGGAATAATATACCACAGGCCATATATTAAATTCACCCATTAATTTTTCTTTTTCTTTCTTTACTTTTTTTTTGGTGGCTGGCCAGTATGGGGATCTGAACCCTTGACCTTAGTGTGGTAAGGCCATGCTCTAACCAACTGAGCTAACCTGTCAGCCATCCACTAATTTTTCTAACCTGACTTTGGCGAAGGTGATGTTTTCTTCAGGAGTCTCTCATGCTTGGACTCTTTCTGTCTACCTCTCCCCTCTTGGTGAGACCGAGACTGCTTTCTTGGATGTTCAGCTGTTTCTGCCTAGGGTTTCTCAAGTTCAAGTCCTTTCTATCTTTAATCTACGTTGTCTGAATCCATGTGGTGGTTGACCTGTTTTGTTTGGTTAAACCTCACATTTCATTCAAGGCTCTGGGACCTAAACTGAAAGAGTCAGAAAAACGAAATTTCCTTTAGGGAATTGATTGTACTTTGGTACAGAACCATTTTCATATCATCTCTTGACTTCCCTGCTCCAAGGCAAAGGCTGTTCTCCTGAGCTAGCTTGGGGCCCATTTCTCAAGGTCCATCTGCTTTCCTACTGAAGCTCAGAGGTCTTTCAGGGCCAGCTAATTCTGCGATCCCTGATCTTCAGATGGAGCTTGGTCTCAGCTCATATCAATTTCCAGAAACTGAATAACATGGGCTTTCATCAAATACAAATAATGATGAGTCAAAGAAACTTATGTTGGTTAAACCTTAAGATGATTGGGTATTCAATAAATTCAGAGATAGTAGAATGACTACTTGGGACAGGCTTTTAAGAGAATGGTGATTTTGTTTCTTTGACAAAATTGAATGTTGATGGGAGCTCAGGGAACATTTTGCCTAACCTAGATAATAAAAGCAAAGTCATAATTTTTTTCTTATTTAAATGAGATGGGGGAGGCTGGGCTGGATGAGAGTAAATTGGGAGGACACAGAGATCTGTGTTTGGAACATGAGAAAACATACTAAGCAATTAGAAACAATAATATATATATATATATTTTTTCCTTTTTTTGTCTTTTTTCGTGTCCGGCAACGGATCACAACCCTCAGTGTCGCGCCCATACCGGACCGGGACCGGCACCAGCAACGGGATCGCAACTCTCGGTGCTGCGCCTGCACCTCGCTCAGCCAGTGAGCGGGAACCGGTCTGTATGTGGGATCCGAACCCTCGGCGGGAGTGCCACCGCACTCCCAAGCGGCGCACTGTAGCAGTGCGCCACCGGGCCGGCCCAGAAACAATAATATTAATTGTCACTATATTAACTACATCTTGTAAGTTGACTGCTTTTTAGGGAAATAGAGTTTTGTCTAGATAAGCTCTAGAAAAAAATAAATGATTTCTCACATGAAAACTCTGGATCACAAGCTTCCATTTATGCTTTGGCCAAATGGAATTTGTCTAATAGATTTGCAGGGGCCCACAGTTTATCCCACCTTTTTTTCTGTCTTGACCAAGAAACACAGAATGCCTCGACTGCCCTGTGACTAGGCCCCTGCATATCTTCCCCTTCATGCTGGAACTCAAACCAGGGCCTTGAACATTCCCAGGTACTGCAAAAGGTGTTTAGGTTGTTGCCCAAAACATTTAAAAAAACTAGCCCAGGTCCTGAGCCAAATTCCTTAAACCCTCATATAAACTCCATAACCCGATCCCCTCCTTGTGGAAACATCTGGGTATAACATCTCTTTCTCTTGCTGTCCTTCATGAGGCTCCTCTGTAATAACTTTTCCTAATAAATGCTTTGGACTTATCACCCTGGGGTTTGGTACTTCTTTCTTTGGAATCCCAACCAATCCCATCTTGGGATGGTTTGGAGCCATTCCTTGTAGGAATTTCCCTGCTGTGGCTTTTGGGATGATCCGGACTTGGGTTCAGGTTCATCTGGGACAAAACAACGTTGCATTAGCGGTTTAAGGTATTCACCTTTTGTTATAGTGTCAGTTATAAGGTTGTTTTATTATTAAATAAATGGATCAAAGTCTTCCCTGAAAACCTGAGGGATAAATGTTGAGGAAGCAGTTCATGCCATCTGTGGAAAATTGGCTGCACAATTACTCTTATTTTCCAGAGGAAGGCATGTGTTTGTGATGGACGTAGGAGCTGTCAATATGCACCCATTTTCGGAGGATTTGCTAAACTCCCAGACCCTTTGTTTTGAAAGTAAAATACATCCTCAAAAAGTCAGGAGTGCACAAAAGTTTTTATTTTTGATATACTCCAATGTATCTGTTATTTTTTTCTTTTGTTGCCTGTGCTTTTGGTGTCATATCCAAGAAATCATTTCCAAATTCAATGACATGAAGATTTTTCCCTGTATTTTCTTCTAAGAGTTGTATAGTTTCAGCTCCTATGTTTAGGTCTTTGATCGATTTTGAGTTAAATTTTTTTTTTTTTTTAAAGATGACTGGTAAGGGGATCTTAACCCTTGACTTGGTGTTGTCAGCACCACGCTCACCCAGTGAGCTAACTGGCCATCCCTATATGGGATCCGAACCCGTGGCCTTGGTGTTATCAAGCACCGCACTTTCCCGAGTGAGCCATGGGCCTGCCCCTTGAGTTAATTTTTGTATACGGTGTAAGGTAAAGGTTGAACTTCATTCTTTTGTGTGGATATTCAGTTTTCCCAACACTATTTGTTGAAAAGACTCATTTCTTCATTGAATGGTCCTGGCACCATAATTGAAAATCATTTGACCATATGTGTGAGGGTTTGTTTCTGGGCTCTCTATTCTATTCCGTTCTATGTGTCTGTCTTTAAGCCAGTATGACATTGTTTTGATTACCATAGCTTTGTAGTAAGTTTTGAAATCGGGAAGTGTGAGATCACCAAATTTGTTGTTCTTTTTCAAGATTTTTTTGCCTATTTGGGGTCCTCTGACATTCCAAATGAATCTTAAAATGAATTTTTTTATTTATGTAAAAAACGTTTGGGATTTTGATAGGAACTGCATTGACTGTAGCTCTCTTTGGATAGTATTAACATGTTAATAATCTTGAATCTTTCAGTCCATGAACGTGTGATGTCTTTCCATTTACTTGTGTTTTCTTCAATTTCTTTCAGCAACATTTTACGGTTTTTGGTGAACAAGTGTTTTGCTGTCTTGATTAAGTTTATTACTAAGTATTTTATTCCTTTTCATCCTGTTGTAAATGGAATTGTTTTCTTCATTTCCTTTTTTGGATTGTTCATTACTGATGTATAGAAATACAACTGTTTTTTGTGTATTGATTTTGTAACCTGCAACTTTGCAGAATTTGTTTATTAATCTAAAAGTTTTTTTTTCCTTTGGTGTGGTATATTTAAGGTTTTCTACATATAAGATCATCTCATCTGGAAACAGAGATTATTATTTCTTTACAATTTGGATGCCTTTTATTTCTTTTTCTTGACTGACTGCTCTGCCTAGAACTTCCAATACAGTGTTGAGTAGAAGTGGCAAAAATGGGAATCCTTGTCTTGTTCTCATTCTTAGAAGAAAAGCTTTCAGATTTTCACCATAGAGTATGATGTTTAGCTGTGGGTTTTTCATATATAGCCTTTGTTATACCCAGGTAGTTTCTTTCTATTGCTTAAAGCAAATAGGAAAAAGCACTAAGACACAAAACAACAAATGTATGCTTTGGAGCAGGTTTATCTGTGTTCCGGGTCTGATGGCTGAGTGGCAGCTGCTGGAGGTACGAGAGGAAGCAACAAGAAGGGTTATAAGCACAAGTTCTGCAGTGACTGCCTGGATTCCATTCCTGATTTTGTCACTGACTTGCTGGGTGATCTTGGGCAAGTCACTGAACATTTCTTAATTTAGTTTTCTCAGCTACAAAAGGGGAATAATTATAACATCTACATAATTGGTTGTTGTGAAAATTTACTGGGTTATTCTTATAAAGAAGTTAGAAAAGTGCCTGACATTTAGCTTATGTGTTTTGAGTGTTGAGACTCAGAAAAGAAGGCAGCCAAGACATGTGGGAGGAGCAGCAAGTGAGCCTGGAATCAGTGCACAATTAATATTGGGTGAACAAATATCCTCACCATCCTGATCTTTGGGAATTGAGGAGGGAACTTACAGCCTTCAGCGTATGTCTCTCCTGGCTCTCCACCTCTTGGGGATGCTTGGGTTCAAAGCCCTTGAGCATATCCTGTGCATTGCCAGGGTGCAGGAGACCTATTTTGAAGTGTCCTTGTTCTGTGATAGCCATGCAAACACCGAAAGGACAAAGACCTCTTCTGAACCACAAGACAAGGAAGCATGTGTGTCTGTGAACAATCCTGCTCTGTCCTCCTGAAGATGCTCAAGGCAAAGTGCTTTGGGAAGAATATGAAAGAGTAAACTCCAGGCAGCTGGGAAAGATGTCCAGGTACAACTCAAAGGCACAAGATAGAAATGAGTTTCCTTCCCAGATCTGAAGATGCTTCAGGCAGAGGGAGATGTCAGTGCTGCCTCTTCCCAGCCCAGTCACACACCTCTCTCACAGACCCATCCTCTGCTACAGCCATGCTGAGGGCCACTTGTTTACCTGGACACTCGAGCTCTTTTAAACCCTCTTTCTGTGTCTTTGTATAGGCTGTTCCTTCCGCTCAGCACACCCAGCCTCTTCAATCTACTTCTTAGTTGACAGCTCGGCTGTCCTGTGAGTTCTTCCTTGACTCACTGCCTCAAGGGAAATTAAGTAATTCCTTACTGATCCTCTAAGGACCTACAATATACACATATATTTGCATTTCTTCAACAAGCATTTATTGTACACCCCTATGCCAGGTCTTGGGCTAGCTTCTAGGGAAAGTCCCCAACCCACCCTCAGAGAGATAATTTCAGTGACTAATAAGCTAGCTGTGAAAAGGCTTTGCTTGCTCATATCTCGAAAGGAAGATATTTTACTTTCCTCAAACAGAAATAGTCACAGGGGTAAAATCTTCACTTCCTTTAGTCGTGCCTCGGGCCCAGGGCTCTTGGGGATGGGAGGATTGCAGAGAATATTAATTCTCTTTTTCCTTTTCAAAATTGGGAATGGGAGGGATGTGCAAAGAAAGAAAATGCGAGATAACTGCAGATTGAATGACAAAGAAAGCAACAGTTTAACAAGTCCTTGTACCTCTTGCCGACCATGCTGTCCCCGCCCTATGTCTTGCTCTGGTTCTTGAGAAAGAAAATATTAACTTGAATGGAGAAAGGAAATTTCTGCCAAGCTAAAGGTTTTTCTGAAGGACTTGCTGCAACCATAAAGTATCCTAACAATCCCTTTTCTTCCCCTTTTCTTTGAGTGACTACTGAGTTTTCACTTACTGAAAAGCATAGACTATCAAAAACTTCAATGTTTAAAATTGTATCCCAATCTCGTCTCTGAATCACTTTGCCATAGAAGCAGCCTCAATATACAACCCAGGTGTAGAGCTTCAGCTGGTAACCCAGGTAAGGGGCTGCTGGAAACATTTCACATCTGTCTTAACTGTACTCTGTAAGGAAAGAGGACCCTGGGTCCATTTACTGTCCAGACCGGAGGTCTGTGTGCTCTTTTCACACAGCCCTGCTTTGCTTGGAGCCTATCAAAACATTGCTTCATCCCCAAATCTTATAGTAATTCTTTCTTTTCTTTGGTCAGATGACCTATGGGTCCCCTGGTGTGCAGTCTCCATCGTGGCAATAGGGTAAAAGACCTGACTTTCTTGGACCTCAGGTTCCTGTTGGCCTCAGGCTGATTGGGCAGGACACCTTTTAGCTTCAGTCTCTCTCTGTGGGTTTTTCTGTCCCTCACCTCTCAGAGCACTTGGCCAGGATGCTGGCTGGCCCTGGGGCCTATGCCATGTTGGTGCAAGGATGAGAGTAAACATCTCTACATTCCAGTGATGATGGCAAGTCAAGGGAATATGTAAAAATTGCATGTTGGAGCTCAACTGTAGCTGGTCCTGCTGGGTGTAGCCCCCATTCCCCAGAGGGCCCCAAATGGTCTGCTTTGGAGTTCCTTCCAGCAATCAGTAAAACTCGGCTCCCTTAGAGTCAGTTTTTGTTTAGGCTCACAAAATTTCTGCCAGTTCCCTGAGCTGCCTCCAAAACTCTCACTGCAATGAATAGGTAGGAAATAGCAACCAGAAGAGCACAGATCATGCCTTAGTGGTCAGAATATAGATGTAGCTTGATTGCCTTATACTAAGACTCACCTTGGGATACTTTTTGAATAATAGAATTTAAGAATCTCCTTGGATTCATCTATGTATCACAGGAGTATATAACTATCTCCTGCACATAGCCCATGTCTTGACCTGCCAGACATTTCCTCAACCTTTTGGTTCTCATCCTGCTGGTTCTGACTATGCTGGTTGCCGCCTTGGTCACAAGGTGCCAATTCCATTGGCAGTCCCTTCTTGACACTGATGTGCCAGCTGCTGCCACCTTCTCAGCTCTGATCATGCAGCCCCTCAAGGGGAAGGAGAAGGGAAAAAGGAAGGGGAAGGGCTGATTATTTCTTCTGTGTTCTCTATACAAGACAATGAGCTACTTGAGGGCAGGAACAATATCTATTTTTTTTTTTGTCACTGTATTCTTTATATCTGTACAGGGTCTATTATATAGAGGTATGATAAATATTTGTTGGATGAGCCAATGAATGAAGGTGATGTTTGCATGGGGTTTTGTTAATTCCTTATGGCCAGCTATTTGTATTGTAATATCTGATGATTTCCTTAGATAATTTTTCTTTTCTTTTTTTTTTTTTTTCGTGTCCGGCAACGGATCGCAACCCTCAATGTCGTGCCCATACCGGACCGGGACTGGCAACAGGATCGCAACCCTCGGTGTTGCGCCCACACCTCGCTCAGCCAGTGAGCAGGAACCGGTCTGCATGTGGGATCCGAACCCTCGGCGGGAGCGCGCCACCGCGCTCTCAAGCGGCGCACTGTAGCAGTGCGCCACCGGGCCGGCCCCTAGATAATTTTTCCATTTACTGAAATTACTGATTCAAAGAGTATGGATAGTTTTTTGTTTTGTTTTGTTTTAGCTTCAATGCATATTTTCCAGGTGATTTTCTAGAAATATCATACCCATTTATTACATCAACAACCTATACATATTTCTGGAAAATGGGAAGATGAGGATCGTTCCTGAACCATGGGAGGAGGAAGAGAAGGATTTAGTGAAAAAATATTAAATCAATTTATTTAATAAAGATATGAAGTGTGGAAGAAGGGAGGAGAAAGGTAGATGTGAAAGACTGGAGGGCTAAGGATAAAAGACTAAGGGTGGGGCTAAAGAATTAACAAAAATACCAATGAGAGATGACATGGTTGATGGGGCATGGTGATTGAGAAGACTGAAGGTTAGAGAATCCACAACTGAAATGGAAAAAAGATCTTTTTCTCTGTACTGTGGTCAAGATGATAAGGATCAATGGTGATGCTGATAAGTTGGGGGCAGTACATGGGACAGTGTATTGCAGGTAATTGACCTAAGATCTCTAATTTCTCAATTAAGTAAAAGGCAAGCTTATCTCCTGAGAGTGAAGGAGATATGCATGGTAAATTGAGGAGGTTGAAGAGAGAATAGTGGTTGGGGAATATGAGAGGAAGTTAATTCATGACCATGTAGTGTCACCAACCCACACAAAAACTGGGGAATTAGTTTACTGTAGTATTTAGCAGCAGGGATATGAGAGCAGAGAAGCAGCCATTGGTTACCAATGTTTGAAGGTTTGGTTGGTTGGTACAGTCAAAGGACCTGGGGATGGGAGAGGAGGGTATTACATCATATTGCTGGTTTTAGGCTAATGTTGGGGAAGGAAGAAAGAAAAAATATAAAAGCACATGCATATCAATAAGAAAAAAATTGAACCCTCAAAAATCATGAACAAGAAATACACGTGGCTTAACAAACAAATGAGGGAATCTTCTGGCTCACTAGTAAGGAAAGAAATGTGAATTTAAATACTGAAATATTATTTTTCTTCTTTTGTAGTACCAAACAAAAAATTTCTAGAAATACAAATACTAAATGCTGGTAAGCACAGGGAAAATGAGTATGTTCAAACACTTCTGAAAGTAAAGATAGTCACAATACCTGTAGTAAATAATTTTCAAATTTATCAATGGCCTTCAAAAAATTATAGTCTTTGAATTATTGATTCCATTTCTTGGCATCTATATGAAGAAAAAAACAAATCTAGAAAAACTCTTTTGTGCAAAGACACTTGTGGCAGCATTATTTATAATAATGAAAAGTCAGAAAGTAGGGGCTGGCCCGTGGCTCACTTGGGACAGTGTGGTGCTGACAACACCAAGTCAAGGGTTAAGAGCCCCTTACCAGTCATCTTAAAAAAAAAAAAAAAGAAATTAACTAAAAGTTTCGCAATAGAGATGTTTAAAAAAATTGTGCTACTAAAAGATGAGCTACCACATAGCCATTATAATAGTGCTCTGCCCTCACGGATGGGATTAATGCCCTTATAAAAGAGGCTTCAGAGAGCTGCCTCCCCACTTCTGTCTGTTCCATCATGTGAAGACATCTAGACATTATCATGTATTAGGAATAAGCCTCCACCTTGATCTTGGAACTCCCCAGCCTCCAGAACTGTGAGAAATAAATTTCTTTTGTTTATAAATTATCGAGTCTCAGGCATTTCATTATAACAGCACAAACAGACTAAGACAAGGGGGTAAAAAAAAAAACTTGAACAAGTCGTGGCTGAATTATTTAATAAAAATGTAATAAATAAATTTAATAAAAATTGTAAATCATAGATCCAAGAAGCTCAACAAACCCCCAAGCAGAAGAGAAATGAAAAACATCACCCCATGGAACATCATAATTAAATTGTTTAAACTGCAATAAAGAAAAAAGTATTAAAAGCAGCTGAAGGAAACAAAAAAGTCTTATGAGATAGAGAGGAACAAAGATAAGGTTGACAGCAGAGTTTTCACTGAAATAATGTAAGCCAAAGATAGTGGAGCAATATCTTTAAAGTACTGAAATAAAAAAACTGTCAAACTAAAAGTCTATACAAAGCAGAAATATCTTCCCCAAATGCCAAAATAAAGACTTTCTGATATCCAAAAACTGAAGGAATTAATCACCAGAGAACTGCATTACAAGAAACATTAAAGGAAGTCCTACAGACAGAAGAAAAATGATATCAGATGGGTATCTGGGCCTACATAAAGGAATGAAGACTACTGGAAATGATATTCATGTGTGTAAATTAAAAAAACTTATTTTTTATTTAAAAATTCTTTTAGAGACGTCTGATTGATGGGCTGGCTGTTTAGCTCAGTTGTTTAGAGCACAGTGTTATAATGCCAAGGTCAAGGATTCAGATCCCCATACCAGCCAGCGGTCAAAAATAAATAAATAAATAAATAAAATTAGATAGAAAATAAAGTGTACAATTCAATGGTTAAAAAAAGATATCTGATTGTTTAAAGCAAAATAATAATTTGCAGGGTTTATAACATACATAGAAGTAAATGGTTTTTTTTTTTCCTTTTTGTCTTTTTTCGTGACCAGTAATGGGATCGCAACCCTCGGAGTTGCGCCCGTACTGCGACGGGATCACAACCCTCGGTGTCGCGCCCACACTGCGCTCAACCAGTGAGCGGACCGGTCTGTATATGGGATCCGAACCCTTGGCGGGAGCGCCGCTGCGCTCCCAAGTGCCGCACTCTACTGAGTGTGCCACCGGGCCGGCCCAGAAGTAAATGTTTGACAATAGTAGTACAAAGGCTGGGAGTGGAGAAATAGAACTATAATATTTTAAGGTTTTAAGCTATAAGTGAAGTGATATAATATTATTTGAAGGTAGACTATGTTAAGTTGGAGAAATATAATACAAATATAAGTCTTAAAGCATCCACTAAAATAACAACACATAAAGGTATGGCTAATAAGAAAATAAAGGCAATAAAATGAGATCAGGGGAAAAGGGAAAAAAGAAAAAGATGAGACAAATAGAAACAAATAGAAGCTCATAGATTTATTCAACCATATTGATAACCACATTAAATGTAAATGGTCTAAATACCTCAAGGAAAAGTCAGAGTTGGTCAGATTGGATAAAAACAAAAACAAAACAAAAATAACAAAAAAGCCCCAGACACAATCCAACTATATGCTGACTACTTTAAAAATGGGCATAAGTAGATTAATAGTATAAGGACAAAAAATGATATATATGTACTAGTTAAAAGAAAGCTGGAATGCTATCCTAATAGCAGAAAAAAACATGTTTTGGAGCAAAGAATATTGACTGTTTTAAAGAAGGCAATTGCGTAAAAAGAAAGGGGTCAATTTATCAAGAGGAAATAAGATCCTAATTGTTTATGTACCTAGTAATAGGGCTTCAAAACACGTGATAAAAATGAGAAATAATAGAAAAATCCACAATCATAATTTAGATATTTAGACATCCTTCTTTTGATAATAGTAGACAGAAAATCAGAATATTTAAACAATACTATTAACCAACTTGACTTAATTGACACTCAACATCAGCAGAATATACTTTTTTAAAAAATTCAAATGCACATGAAACATTTACTAAGATAGACCATATTCTGGGCCATAAAACAAGTGAAAGTAAATTTAAGGAATTTGAACCATGCAAAGTATGTTCTCTGACCACAATGAAATTAAATTAGAAATAAATAGCAGAAAGATATCTGAAAAATCTTCTAGTGGGAAAATTCCCGAATATTTGGAGACTAAATGACACACTTCTAAATAACACATGGACCAGAAAAGAGATAAAAAAGAAAATTAGAAATATTTAGCTAAGTGAAAATGAAAATATGGCATATTAAAGTTTGTGCGATGGAGCTAAGCCCTGCTTAGAGAGCAATTTATAATACTAAATGCCTATATTAGAAAAGAAGAAAGGTTTTAAGTCAATGACCTAAGCTTCCATTTTAGAAACTAAAAAAGAAGAGCAAATTAAAATCAAAACAAGCAGAAGGAATAAAAAATAGTGATAAGATCAGACATCAGTAGAGTTGAAACACACAGAGACAAAAACTATAGATTATCTCCCACCATCTGGCATAAAAAATAAGAAAAAGGAAAACTATAGAGAAAGTCAATGAACCAAAGCTAGTTCTTGGAAAAGAGCGCTAAAATTGAAAAACCTCAAGGCAGACTGACCAAGAAAAAAAGAGAAAAGACAAAATTACCATTATCAGGAATGAACAAGAGGATATCTCTACATATCCCACAGACATTGTGAGGATAACAAATACTATAAACAACTTTATGTACATTAATTTGGCAGCTAGGTAAAACCAACAAACTTCTTGAAAGACACAAACTAACAAAGCTCACTCAAGAAGAAATAGATAACCAGAATATCTATTAAAGTCCTATATATATTAAGAAATTGAATTCACAGTTAAAAATCTACAGTTATGAGTTGACTTGTATCCTCTCAAAAAGATATGTTGGAGCCCTAACCTTCAGTACCTCAGAATGTGACCTTATTTGGAGACAGGGTCTTTACAAAGGTAGTCAAGTTAAAAAGAAGATATTAGGGACCGAGCCTGTGGCGCACTCGGGAGAGTGTGGCGCTGGGAGTGCAGGAGCGCTCCCGCCACGGGTTCGGATCCTATATAGGGATGACTGGTGTGCTCACAGCGCTCACTGGCTGAGCGCAGTGCGGCCAGTCTCAAAAAGGACAAAAAAAAAGAAGATATTAGGGGAGGGGACCAAAAAAAAAAAGAAAAAAAAGAGGATATTAGGATGGGCCCTAATCCAATATGACTGGTATCTCTTTATAAAGGGGAAAAGTTGGGGACAGAGGCACTCACACAGGAGGCTACCATGTGAACATGAAAGCAGAGGCCAGGGTGATATATCTACATCACTTCAAAATTGCCAGCAAACCATCAGAAGCCAGGAGAGCGGCAGGGAACAGATTCTCCCCCATAGCCTTCAGAAGGAACCAATCCTACCAATACCTTGATCTCAGATTTCTAGCCTCCAGAACTGTGAGACAGTAAATTTCTGTTGTTTAAGCCACCCAGCTTCTGGTACTTCATTATGGAAGTCCCAGCAAACGAATACACCTTCTGTCAAAATAAAATCTGGACAGATGGCTTCACTGACCACTTTTACCAAACATTTCTGAAAGAAGTGATATCAGTTCTCCATAAACTCCTCAAGAAAACAGAAGAAAAAGAAGAGGGAATACTTCTCATTTTGTTTTATGAAGTCAGCATTACTCCGATAACAATATCAGACAAAGACACTATAAGAAAAGAGTATTGGCCAATATGCCTCATGAACAGAGACAAAAATGTTAACAAATTGAATCCAGTAATAATAAAAGGATAATACATCATCATGACTAAGCGGAATTTATCCCACGAATGTCAGATTGGCTCAACGTTCAAAAGTCAATTAATGTAGATTACTATGTCAACGGACTAAGGAATAAAAACCAGATCATCTTCTCAATATAGATAAAGAAAAAGCATTTAAGAAATTCAAGTGATTCATAATTAAACTTCTCAGCAAACTAGAAATAGAAGTGAATTTCCTCAATCTGATAAACAACAGTTGGAAAAAATCTGCCACTAATATAAGAGGCTTCCAGAGGCTCAGAATGGTTCTTTAGAGCAGACCTAACACAAAGAAAAACCTTAGCACAGAAGCACCTGAGATGGTGAGGTGATTGATGAAGAAGGATTCTTCTGTGGGGAGCCTGAATTCTCTTAATAATAGAATCTATGACCACTGAATCCCTGTGTTTGGGATTTCATACTGGTGCCCTCTATCACACCCAAGTAGATGTTCTATGACTTTATAAAGAAACCCTAGTCTCCAATTTAACCTTTGCCCTGCCCAATCTTTTGCACAATCTTATTGTGTCCTCAGATTTCCCATTGCAGGTATCTCTCTGCATCAACATAATTTTCTTTGATGAGGTTATTGTGTTTCTTTAATCTTTATTTTTAAAATTTATTTTAAAAAATTTTTATTGTATCAAAATTGATTACACATATTTTTGGGGTTTGACACCCCTTCACCATGCCCTGGGTCTCCAGGCAGGCCCCAAGGCACTGATGTGGTGAGACTGGTTGCAGGAAGGGGTTCCAGTCCCCTTCTCCATGCTCTGGGTCCCCACGAGGGCCCCAAGGCACTAATGCCATGAGCCTGGTTGTGGGAGAGGGGTCCGGTCCCCTTCTCCATGGACCGGGACCCTGGGAGCACCCTGAGGAGCTGGCACAGTGAGTTGTAGGAGGGGGATCCGGTCCCCTTCACCATGCCCCGGGTCCCTGGGTGGGCCGTGAGGCACTGGCTCAGTGAGCCTGGTTGTGGGAGGGGGTCCAGTCCCCTTCTCCATGCCCTGGGGCCCCAGGCAGGTCCTTAGGTGCTGGCATGGTGTGCCTGTTGTGGGAGGGAGATCCGGTCCCCTTCTCTATGCCTCAGGCCCTTGGTTGGGGTTCAGGGGTGCTATCAGGTTGTGCCTGGGTGTGGGAAGGGAGTCTGGTCCCAGCTGCTAGCTCTGGGTCCCTGGAAAGGCCCCGAGGCATTGGTGGTGTGCCTGGATGTGGGAGTGGGGTCTGGTCCTGGCTCCAATCCTTGGGTTTCTGGGTGGGGCCCTGAGGTGCTGGTCGTGTGAGTGGTTGTGGGCAGGGGTCCTGCCCCTGGCTGCGTGCCTCATGTCCCCTAGTGGGCCCTAAGGCATTGCTGGTGTGCCTGGGCCGGAACCAACTTTTTGTCCTTTGCTTACTTCTAGCATGGGGCAACTTCCTGTGGGAACCAGTACTTGAGCTGTGTGGTTGAGTAAATTGCTGTTTTGCTACTGTTTCCCTACGGAAGGCTTTTTGTGCAGCTCAGGGTTTAATGGTTGACCTTATAGTTACTTCCGGCTCTCCAGGTACTTGGTGCACCTGGGTTGTGTAGAAACTCTGATCTGGGCCTGAGATTTTTCATCAAATTGCACCCCATACAGTTCTGCATTCCCAACCAGTCTCCTCTGAGTGGTCCTGCACTGATTGGGGGGCGGATCAGCTGTCCTTGCTGTGTCCCAGTTTTCTCCCATGGGGCCTTTCTCCCACATCACCCATGCTCCAAACACTTGCCATGGGATGGGCCCTTTGCTGGTCCCTTGTGTTGACTCACTGGCCTCTGGGTGGCTCCCCTTTTTCAGCTGTTCTGGCTCCTAACTCCTGCAAGATCCCTCAGGAACCCCATCAGTGATCTTGCTGTCCTGGGAGCTACCAAAGTCCTCTTCTCCTCTTCTGCCTCCAAGTAACTCCATCTCAAGGGTATAGCCATAGCTTCTGCCAGCTCCTGCTCCATGCACTCCAGCATTAAAGCGCTACAGCCTGAAATGCTGCAAGCAGTTTTTTCTTTCTCTCATAGTGGTTTCTCCCACCTTCATGAGCTCCGTAGGTCTCCCCTCCTCTTCACCTGAGCTTCAGCAGCCCCAGCTTGGCTGATGTTGAATTTTTTTTTTTTTTGTCTTTTGTCTTTTTTTTCTGTGTCTGGCAACGGATTGCAACCCTCAGTGTTGCCCCCGTACCGGACCGGGGACCGGCAACGGGATCGCAACCCTCGGTGTCCCTCCCGCGCCTTGCTCAGCCAGTGAGCGGGAACCGGTCTGTATGTGGGATCCGAACCCTCGGGCGGGAGTGCCGCCGCGCTTCCCAAGCGGTGCACTATCCAGTGCGCCACCGGGCCGGCCCTGATGTTGAATTTTATAGTTGTAAATTGGTTGATTTGTGGGAGAGAGTGATGCTGGAGACCGTCTATTCTGCCATCTTGACCAGAACCTGTTTTGCATCAACATAATTGATTAGAAAAATGGGGGAAAAATAGGAAAAAAAGAGTCAGTGTATGCTGAGGACTGGGCCCAGGGATCCCTTACCTGATTAATATCTCTATTCTTCTCTGATTTGGTAAAAACTCATTCTTCTATAAGTAGTAGAGTAAGAGAAGGAGGAGCTCCATCCTACATAGGAAGTAGAAGGTGGAATCAAGAACCCAGGGAGCTGATCTTGAGCTCAGCCATGGCACACTAAGGCTGCTCAGAAGTGGGAGGTCACAGTGGTTATCTGTCTCAGGATACTAAGAATGTGCTCTGTAAAGTTCCAGGCTTGTGGCACAGGTCTGAGGCGGTAAAAGAGAGGACAAAAAAGAAGGCGAACCTGTAGCCTATCCCCCCACCATCCAGCCTAGCACATCCCTCCACTTTTCTCTGAGTCTTCCTGTTTTTCATCTATATCCCTTCATCATATCATTTGTATATCTTCTTTGGTGAGGCTTCTGTTAAGGTCTTTGGCTCGCTTTTTTAATTGGGTTGTTTATTTTCTTATTGTTGACTTTTAAGAGTTCTTTGTACATTCTGGATAACAGTTCTTTATTAGATATGACTTTTGCAATATTTTCTCCCAGACTGAGGCTTCTTTTCATTTTCCTGACAGTGTCCTTCACAAACCAGAAAAATTTAATTTTAATGAAATATAGCTTATCAATTCTTTCTTTTTTGGATTGGGCTTTTGGTGTTTTATCTAAAAAGTTATCAACAAATCTGAGGACATCTAGGTTTTTCTCTTGTGTTATCTTCTAGGAGTTTTATAGTTTTGCATTTTACATGTAGGTCTGTGACTTGTTTTGAATTAATTTTTGTGAAGAGTGTAAGGTCTGTGTCTAGATTCACTTTTTGCATGTGGATGTCCGTTTGTTCCAGCATCATTTGTCGAAAGGACTATCTTTTCTCCATTGTGTTGCATTTGCTCCTTTGTCAAAGAATATATTGACTATATTTATGTGGGTCCATTTCCGGACTCTCTATTCTGTTTCACTGATTTGTCTGTTCTTTCATCAGTACCACACTGCCTTGATTACTGTTGCTTTATAGTAGGTCTTGAAGTCAGGTGGTGTCAATCCTCTGATTTTGTTCTCCTTCAATATCGAGTTGACTATTCTTGGTCTTTTGCCTCTCCGTATAAACTTTAGAATCAGTTTGCCAATATCTGCAGAATAACTTGCTTTAATTTTGATTAGTATTGTATATATCTATAGATCAAGATGGGAAGAATTGACATCTTAATGATGTTGAGTCTTCCTATCTGTGAACATGGAATATTTCTCCATTTATTTAGTTCCTTGATTTCTTTCATTAGAGTTTGGTAAGTTTCCCCATATATACCTTGTACTTAGTTTGCTAGACTTATACCTAACTTTCATTTTTGGGGGTGCTAACGTAAATGGTATTGTGTTTTTTTAAATTTCAAATTCCACTTGTTCATAGCCAGTATTTAGGAAAGTGATTAACTTTTAAAATATTAACCTTGTATCCTGCAATCTTGCTATAGTCACTTATTAGTTCCAGGAGTTTATTTTTATTTTTATTCTTTCAGATTTTCTACATTGATGATCATATCATCTGTAGACAAAGACAGCTTTTTTTCTTCCTTCCCAATCTGTATACCTTTTAATTCCTTTTGTTGTCTTATTGCAATAGCTAGAACTTCCAGTACAATGTTGGAAAGCAGTGGTAAGAGGGGACATCCTTGCCTTCTTCCTAATCTTAGTGCGGAAGCTTCAAGTTTCTCACCATTAGGTATGAAGTTAGCTGTAAGGTTTTTTTGTAGATGTTTTTTGTCAAGTAGAGGAAATTCTTCTCTATCCCTATTTTACTGAGAGTTTTATCAGGAATCGGTGTTGGATTTTGTCAAATCCTTGTTCTGCATGTTTTGATATAATCATGATTTTTCTTCTTTAGCCTGTTGATGTGATAAATAACTTTAACTGATTTTCAAATGTTGAACCAGCTTTGCATACCTAGGATAAATCACACTTGGTTATGCTGAACAATTCTTTTTACAAATTATTGAATTCAATTTGTTAAATTTTATTTTATTTTATTTATTTATTTATTTTTCTGACTGGTAAGGGTATTGCAACCCTCAGCATGGTGTGGTCTGCACCATGCTCAGCCAGTGAGCGCACCAGCCATCTCTATATAGGATCCGAACCCATGGCCTTGGCGCTACCAGCACTGCACTCTCCCAAATGAGCTACGGGGCCAGCCCTAAATTTGTTAAATTTTATTTAGGATTTTTCCACGTATGCTCATGTGAGATATATTGATCTGTGGTTTCCTTTTCTTGTAATGTCTTTCTCTGTTTTGGTGTTAGGGTAATTCCGGCCTCCTAGAAAGAGTCAGGAAGTATTCTCTCTGCTTCTATCTTCTAGAAGAGATTTTACAGAATTGGTATAATTTCTTCTTTAAATGTGTGATAGAATCCACCAGGAAACCCATCTGGGCCTGGTGCTTTTTGTTTTGAAGATTATTAATTATTGATTCAATTTCTTTAAGGTATAGATCTATTAAGATTGTCTATTTCTTCTTGTGTGAATTTTTTTTTAATAAGACAAAAGACACACAATTTTATTATGTGCATACACACAGGAGTCCCACAAAACATGAGACTTGAAGAAGAGCCAGATGATTGAAATTTATATAGTATTGTTGAGCTACAGAGAAGAGTAGGGGCTTGAGGGTTCTCAGGGGAAGGTGGTGACAGGTCATGGGAAGGTGAGGGAGGAAAGGTATGGTAAACAAGTATGCAGATTAAAAACTCTCTCAGGTAATAAAAGTTGTCTCAGAGCAGCCCATTAGAAGAATCAGTGATAGCCTGTGACAAAGTCTATCTGGGCAAGGTGTTGACCTTCAGTCTCCTCTCCTATGATAAGATCTTCCCTGGTTGATAAGATTCCTATGACAATTATTTTGCCTTATAGATGTACATTTCAGAACTATTCCTGTATCTGTAGTTTCTCAGAATAACCAGCTCAAAATATGCAAAAAAAATATATTTTGGGGTGGCACATTTTGGTCTCCTACAGTCATATTTTGGGATGGTATGTCTTGAACTCCAACAAAATGTTATAACAAACCTCAGGCAATGAACAGGCTGAGGGCAAGATGGGTGTGCCAGTCCTCTCTCATACCCAATGATGCCAAACCAAGAGCAAGACTTTGCAAAGGAGGTGAGGCTGTGCTGAAACAGCAGCCTTGGCCTTTGGCAGTAGGAGTGATAGCCCTGCCTCCCACACAGGTCACTGCAGCCAGCTCTTCCACTACTCGGCTCCATAAGCACTGCTTTTCAGGATGAGCCGATTTAGTCTTGGGTGATGTCAGAGAGAAACAGCAGGAAAGGTGTAGAATGGTTGGGGATCAGTGGAACATACCTGAGAAGAACCAGGGAGCACAGGGTCTCCAAAAGACTCCCTAGGATACCACTGCCCTTCTACATCCCCTGGCTGGATGTGTCTCTGCTTGGAACCACTTAGTGCTGGCAATGCAGACATGAGATGCAGAAATCAGAGAGACAAACCCATTGTGGTGGGTTTAAACAGGCAGTGAAACCATGGGTTTTGGAATCAGACTAGCTGGGTGCAAATCCTAGCTCTGCCATTTATTAGCTATGGGGTCTCAGGCAAGTTACTTAACCTCTCTGGATCTTTTAACCATTAACCTCTCTTAACCATTTCCTCTTCTGTAAAATGATGATATAATAAAACTTTTGTCGGGAGGTTATTGTGAGGAATGTGTGAGTTACTACATGTAAAGCATACGTTAAATGCTCAAGAAATGTTGGCTATGACTATTATTTGAAATTTGGGGCCAGCCTCAGCCAGGGGAAGAAGGTACTCAATTACACGACATCATTCTGAGGAAGGTACTCAATTACGCAACATCATTTCAAGTCCCCCTATTCAGAATACTCCTGACTCCCTTGTCTCCTGCTCAGTGAAGGTTGTGAGACAGTCAGCCTTTTGTTCTACAATTTGTGACTACTTTTCATTATTTTATTTTATTTTTTTCTTATTTAAAAATAAAAAAAATTTTTTTTCATTCTACATGTTTATGGGGTACAGTTTGTTGTTTCAATAAATGAATTAATTGTATAATGATCTAATCAGAATAGTTAGCAATCTGTCACTTAAACATTTATCATTTCTTTGTGGTTATAACATTCAAGATCCTCTTTTCTAGCTATCTCGAAATATATGTTACAATATTATTAGCTATTGTCACCCTAGGACACCAGAATTTGTTCTTCCTGTGAATGAAATTCTCCCATTTGTAACAACACGGATGAGCCTGGAGAAACTTTTGCTGAGTGAAATAAGCAAAGCACAGAGGGATAAACACCACATGTGCTCACTCATAAGTGGGAGCTAAGAGAGAGAGAAGGAAGGAAAGAAAGATCACAGTGGTGCGTTGGAGTTGCAGAGGGAGAGAACATACTGTGGGATACAAAGTGGAATGGGGGGAAAGAGAGAGGAGGTGGGTGGTTGGTGGTAACTGGGTGGGAGACACGGGGTACAAGTGCAATTTGTGGTAATGGGCATGCTGCCAGTATGGATCTGGCCTTCACATCTTGGGCACGAGGGGTGACAATCAGCTTTGTATCTCATGAATATTCATAACCAATAAAAAAAAAGAATTTGTTCTTCCTGTGTAACCGTAACTCTGTAACTTTGTACCAGTCTACCAACCTTTCCCTCTCCCATTCCCTGCCTCTAGTAGCCACTATTCTACTCTCTATTTCTCTTTCTTTCTCTCTTTTAAATTTATTTTTCTAAATTGTCTCATGATAATTGTATATATTTATGGAGTACAATATGATATATATATATTTAAATTAATTAATTAATTGATTAATTATATTTATTTTAAAAATTTTTATTGAATCAAAATTGATTATACATATTTTTTGGGCTCAACATTGAGATTTGTTGATCAAATCAATATTACTAGCACATATATTGTTACAAATCGTAATTATTCTTTATGTCCCTTGTCCAATCCCTCCCCATCTCCTTTTCCCTCCCCCTTTCCCCTCTAATTACACTAGATTTCTTCTCTCCCTCTGAAAGAATAATGGTTACTCTGTTGATTTGCTGCCCAAATGATCTGTCCAATGCTGAGAGATGTGATCAGGTCCCCTAGTACAATCATAGAGCAGATGCCTCTTCCCTCACTCTGAAATGGGCTTTGTGGAGAGAGACATCCTCCTCCTTTCTTTATCTCTGCTGGTGACTCTCCTGTGTCAATGCACTCCAGTGGCTGGCGGACCATCTGTGCGGTGGTTGTGGCGTCTAGCAGTCTTTGTGGCAGCCATGGTTATCGTACTAGCTGTGGTGGGCCACCCACATGGAAGAGATGATTTTGGCATGCTCCTTGGTGCTGGTGGTGTGCCTGGTTGTGGGGAGTGTCCGATCCCCGGCTACATGCTCCAGGACCCCAGGTGGGACCCGAGGTGCTGGTGAGGTGTACCTAGCTGTGGAAGGGGGGTCTGGCCAGCTCCATACCCTGGGTCCCCCAGCAGGACCCAAGGTGCTGGCGAGGTGTGCCTGGTTGCAGAAGGGGGGTCTGGTCACCATCTCCATGCCCTGGGTCCCTGGGCAGGCCCTGAGGCACTGACATGGTGAGTCTTGTTGTGGGAGGGGGTTCAGTCCCCTTATCCATGCCCTGGGTGCCTGGGTGGGCCCGAGGTACTGGCATGGTGTGCCTGGTTGCAGGAGGGGGGTCCAGTTCCCTTCTCTATGTCCTGGAACCCTGGGCAGGCCCCAAGGCACTGGCAAGGTTTGCCTGGTTATGGGAGGGGGCCCGGTCCCCTTCTCCATACCCCGGGACCCTGGGCAGGCCCCGAGGTACTGGCAAGGTTTGCCTGGTTGCAGGAGGGGGCTATGGTCCCCTTCTCCATGCCCCAGGTCCCTGGGCAGGCCCCGAGGCTCTAACATGGTGTGCCTGGTTGCAGGAAGGTGTCTGGTCCCCTTCTCTGTGCCCCAGACCCCAGCGGGTCCTGAGGTGCTGGCTTGGTGAGCCTAGTTGCAGGAGGGGGGGTCCAATACCCATCTCCATGCCTTGGGCACCTGGGTGGGGCCCTGAAGCACTGTCATGGTGTGCCTGGGTATGGGAAAGGGGTCCAGTCCTCTTCTGCTAGCCCCAGGTTCCCAGGTGGGCCCCGAGGCATTGGTGGTGTGCCTGGATGTAGGAGTGGGGTCCAGTCCTGGCTCCAATCATTGGGTTCTTGGGTGGGCCCCGAGGTGCTGCTCTTGTGAGTGGTTGTGGGCAGGGGTCCTGCCCCTGGCTGCGTGCCTCATGTCCCCTAGTGGGCCCCAAGGCATTGCTGGTGTCCCTGGGCTGGAACGAATTTTTTGACAAGGCATTCATTGTTGGTGTGCCTGGGCCGGAGCTAATTTTTTGCCCTTTGCTTACTTCTAACATGGGGGAACTTCCTGTGGGAACCAGTGCTTGAGCTGTGTGGTTTAGCTAAATTGCTGCTTTGCTGCTGTTTCCCTAGGGAAGCCTTTTTGTGCAGCACAGGTTATAATGGTTGGCTTTATAGGTACTTCCTGTTCTCCAGAGACTCGTTGCACCTGGGTTGTGTAGTAGCTGTGATCTGGGCCTGAATCTTTTCATCAAACTGCACCCCATGAAATTCTATATTCCTGACCAGTCTCCTCTGAGTGGTCCTATGCTGATTGGGGTACAGATCAGCTGTCCTTGCTGTGCCTCAGTGTTCCCTTGGTGGGCCTGTCTCTCACACTGCCTGTGCTGCAAACACTTCCTGTTGGATGGGCCATGCATCAGTCCCTTGCAATGACTCACCAGTCTCTGAGTGGCTCCGTTTTTT
Source organism: Galeopterus variegatus (assembly GCF_000696425.1). Lineage (NCBI taxonomy): Eukaryota > Metazoa > Chordata > Mammalia > Dermoptera > Cynocephalidae > Galeopterus > Galeopterus variegatus. The sequence continues at coordinate 326,327 of NW_007727310.1, forward strand.
CAGTTGTTCTGGCTCCTTGCTCCTATGTGGGTCCACGAGAACCCTATTAGTGGCCTTGCTATGCTGGGGGCCACCAAAGCTCTCTTCTTCCCTGCCACCTCCAAGCAACTCCATCTGAAGGGCACAGTTGTGGCTTTTGCCAGCTCCTGCTCTGTGTGCTCAGCAGTTCCAGCCTTAAAGTGGCTGTAGCCCAAAATGGTCAGAGAAGTTTTTCTTTCTCTCATCATGGCTTCTCCCACCTTCATGCACTCCATAGGTCTTTCCTCTTCTTCTCCTGAGCTCCAGCAGCCCCAGCTTGGCTGTCGTCGCTTTTTTATGTAGTTGTAAATTGGTTGATTTCTGGGAGTGAGTGATGCTAGGGACTGTCTATTCTGCCATCTTGACCAGAACTGATCAATCATAGTTGTTTTAAATTCCTGGTCTGAAAATTCCAACATCCATGTCATATTTGAATATGGTGTGGTGTTTTTTTTTTGTTTGTTTGTTTGTTTGGTTTTTTTTGACCGGTAAAGGGATTGCAACCCTCGGCTTGGTGTTGCCTGCACCACGCTCAACCAGTGAGCGCACTGGCCATCCCTATATAGTATCCGAACCCGCGGCCTCAGTGCTACCATTGCGGCACTCTCCCGAGTGAGCCACGGGGCTGGCCCTGAATATGGTTTTGATGCTTAGTCTGTCTTTTCAAACTGTGTTTTATTGCCTTTTAATATATCTTGCAATTTTTTCTCTATAGCTGGACATGGTGTATTGAGTAAAAAGACCTGCTGTAAATACACCTTTAGCAATGTGGTGGTAAGGTTTGGGTGGAAGGAAAGCACTCTAAAGTCCTACAATTAGACTTCAGTCTTTTCGTGAGTCTGTGCGTCCAGACTGCAATCTTCACTATGCTTTCCAGTGCTCTCTCACCCCTTAGGTGGGAGGATGGCTGGAGGTGGGTATTGTCATTCTCCCAGTGGAGGGCAAGAGCTGGCTGGAGTTGGCATTTTCTTTACCCCAGGTTAGTTAGGCTCTGATAAAACCCCAGCAGGTTAGGCTCTGGTTAGTTTCTCCTGAGAACAGACCTTGTTAAGAAGAACAGAATGCTCTGGTGTATTTCAAAATGGTTCCTTTTCCCTTCACCTGCTGGAATCATGAGGGGATTTTTCTCCAGTATTTGCTATGCGAATCTTGTAGAGCTCCAAGCAGTAAAACTGACAAAAGTGTGCCTCCACCCCCAGTGACTGGGTCCCCCTGAAGTGTTTAACTCTCAGAGTTGTCCACTGGAGCCTCCAGCAATTTGTCAATTACAATTTAGGTTTCCCTACCCTGGCACTGGTTCCTGAGGAGGTCACTGCTCATGGGTTTCTCCTCCAGTATGTCATGTTTCTCTTTAGTTATCTGTTGATCTCTCTAATTTGGGGGCAGCTGTTTGCTCCATGACCTCAATTTTCTTACCGATTTAAAAAGAGTTGATTTTTTTAGTTTGTTTTTACTTGTTAAGCTGGATAAAGTGGTAACTTCCAAGCTTCTTAAATGCTGGACTGGAAACCAAAAGTCCTTGGTCTTCTATATTGATATTCTATTTCTGTGAAGACTGACTTTCTTATTTCTATATATCCATGGAAAATGTCCACCCTAGCCTACCTGGTCTCCTAGTTTAAGAACTCAGTAGAGAATTAACTAGAGGCCCTGAGTCCCAATTCCAGTTCCCAGATGATGATTTGACAGACTTAACCAGGGTCAATTCTACTCCTGGTCCAGGGAGCTTTGGTCAAAGGGGTGGGGCCACATGGCCCACCATCCACTCAGCAGGCACTATGTGAGCAGATTCAGAATAGAGTGGGGAAAATCTATCAAAAGGGGGGTTATATGACACAAATCTCTAGTACCTGCATATTTTTTCCTAGAACAATTTGATGCATGTATATTCTGAGCTAATATCCAATTGTTCTAAAAATATATTCTTTTTTTCTGATAAATGCTATTCATTTAGATATTGTGGAAACTATAGATAAGCATAAAAAGCAAAATAAAAATCACAGGAGATCCCACAGCCTAGTCATAACCACTGTTAATATTGATCACGTATACCTCTAGTTTTTCTATCCCTCTGTATACATTTTTAAAAGTAAAAATACAATTATACTATACACATTAATTTTATAACTAGATTTTTTTCATTTAGCAACTAATTATTTCATTTCTCATATATTTCATCCTTTAATTTTGTTTACTCTGTTTTTGGTAATAAGGAGGTTTTAAATTTTTATTCAAATCTATAAATCATTACCTGTGTCACTTAGGTTTTGTCTACGGTGCCCAGCATCTTGAGCCATGGAGCCGAGGGCTGCCCCCTCCACCTGCAACCAGGCCTGCTACCATGGGGCCCACCGAGGGTCTTGAGGTATGGAGCTGAGGGCTAACACCCCTGCCCACCCCTGCAATCAAGCAAGGAACACAAAACACCACTTCCATCTGGGTGGCCAGCCACAGCCACCACAATAGCCACGGCTGCTACAAAAACAGCTAGATGCCATAGTACTAGCCACAGCCACTGTGCAGGTGGCCCACTAGACACTCGACTGCACTGACACAAGGACAGTCATCAGTGGAGACCAAAAAAAGAAGAGGCTGTCTCTCTCCACGAAGACCACTCCACAGTAATAGAAGAAGCATCTGCTATACAATAATAGTGGGGAACCTGAATACCCCTCTCTCAGCAGTGGACAGATCATCTAGGCAACAAATCAACAGAGTAACCATTACTCTTTCAGAAGGAGAGAAGAAATCTATGGTTCTAAGAGGTGGGGAGGGGAGAGAGAAGTGAATGGGGAGAGATTGGGTAACGGGCATAAAGAATAAGTATGATTTGTAATAATGAATATGCTAATAATTTTGATCAGCATACATTGTACACAGGTGAAGGTAGTTAACATCGTGCCCCCAAAATATGTATAATCACTTATGCTTAAAAAAACCAAAAAACATCAGAGAGCTCACTCACTTTTTTTCTGTTTCTCTCTGTCTGTGTGTGTCTCTCTCTGTCATGGGAGGACATAACAAGAAGATGGCTATCTATAAGCCAAGAAGTGACCTCTCACCAGAACCATCCTGGCTGACCATGCTTAGCAACCTGATCTTGAACTTCCAGCCTCCAGAACTGCAAGAAAATAAATTTCTGTTGTTTAATCCAAAAATAAATAAATAAATAAATAGAACAAAAAGTTAAAGAAAACCACTATTCTCCTATATGTTATTTTAATACTCTTGTGAGTTAAAAACAATTATAATTATAATCTATCGATAAATTATATTCATTTATGATATGAGATAGGGATCTAATTTGTTTTGTTCCCAATCAGATAGTCAATTAAGTCAATACCTTTTATTGATAAACCAGTATTTTTCTTACTGATTTGAAATGCCTCTTTCATAACATACCTATTCCAGATATATCTGGGTCTATTTTGAGATTCTCTATTCTGTTCTCCAAAGAAATCTGGGAATTTTTGTGCCAGCATCTATAGTTATAGTACCTATAGCATTATAGTTTTGATATTTGATAAGGCAAGTTTATCTTCTTATTCTTTTTCAAAATTTATTCTTCCAGGTGAACTTAAAACAATTTTGTGTAAAAGGCTACCTCTCCATTTGTATAATTTCCTTAGTATAATTTCAAGGAAGTAAAATTAAAAATTCAAGGGGTAAAAATTTTAAGGTTTCTAAAAATTGTTGCCTAATTATCTTCTTAAAAGATTCTACTGGGGCTGGCCAGTTAGCTCAGTTGTTTAGAGTGCAGCCTTATAACACCAAGGTCACAGGATTGGATCCCCATACTGGCCAAATAAATATATAAATATTTATTAATTTACACCCCTGCAGTTTCCCTCTTATTTATCAGGATGAAATATTAGGTATATTAAAACATAAAAATTTTTTTCTACTGTGATAGGTGAAAAATGATACCTCAGTATTTAAATTCTCACTTCTTTGACCACTAATGAGGTTGAACACTGTCCATACATTCGTTAGGTTATTTGTAATTCCTGTTCATGATTTTCATTTTAAGGGAAGGGTTATTGCTATGATTTGAATGTTTTTATCCCCTCCAAAATGTATGTTAAAACTTAATCCCCAATGCAGCAGTATTGGGAGGTGTGGCCTTCAAGAGGTGATTAGGTCATGAGGACTCCTCATCTCATGAATGAGGTTAGGTGCCCTAATAAAAGGGCTTGATGGAGGGAGCTTGTCCCTTCTTCCCTTCTGCCTTCCACCATGTGAGGACACAGCATTCCTGGCCTCTGGAGAATGCAGCGTTCACGGCACCATTTTGGAAGAAATGCCCAGACCCCCACCAGACCCCTAAAGAGCTGGTGCCTTGATCTTAGACTTCCAGCCTCCAGAACTGTGAGAAAATCAATTTTTGTTCTTTATAAATTACCTGGTCTGTGGTATTTTGTTATAGCAGCACAAATGGATTACGGCAATTATTCATAGTGTTCTGATTAAAGGGTATGAGTTTTTTACATACTTTATGGATTAAAGATATTACTATTTGTCAGCCCTTCACTTTCACTGAGGCCTTCTTTTGTTCTGTCAAAGCCCAAGCCCATAAGCTATCACTCATAGTAAAGTCCTTCAGCCGGTACCTTCCCATCCTGGCGCCACCTGCCAAACAAAACCTCAATTCTAGATGAACCCATTGGTTCTCTTCTCTGCTCTAATCCCTGTGCTGAGTTCTGCTGGAGTAAAATTATTTTATGTGGTGATTGCTGTTGCTGTTCCCAGCCTCTGTTCAGTATTACTCCATGTCTCTAATCAGCTTCCTCCCATGTTCCCAAACAGCTATTTCACATGTTCTCTCCTCTTCCTTTCAACACCCACCACCCACACTCCCTCTCTTTCAGGAGAAATCCTTCCTTCTAATACACTGGGAAATCAGAGCCCTCAGTCTGGATCTTTGTTTCCTTCCCAGTGTCCCACCAACTTGTCAGCAGCTCGCTCATATTTACTGGCTTCTCCGCAGAAGCAGGGTGACAAAGGGTCTTTCTTCTCCCCTCCCCAGGCCATGAATCTCACCCCTTCAGTCTTCAGTAATCCTGCCAGGTGAGTTCTTTCCACTCTTGGCATTTGTGCCAGTTCTGAGCCCCTAAATCAGACCCTCTCCTCTATTCCCAATCTTTCCCCATTCCCACTCCCCATCTGAGCTTTATTAGGAGATTGTCTTAAGCCTTTTCTACTAATTCCTTTTGCTCTTCCTCCACCCTGACAGTTCTCTGTCCTGCTCTGCCCATTTAGCAACTAAATTATGGCCAAAATTTTATGAAAATGACGAGGTCAGAATAAAAGTCACAACTAATCCAGGAAGAATTATATTGCTCTTCTGTTTTTCAAATGGAGCCATCAAAGGACTCTAATTATCTGGCACCTTCCACAAGTCACCTCAGCATTCTATGGAGTGTTGTCTTTTACAAAGTAATAAATCATAGGCCCTGAGAACTGGAGCTCTAACTCCAACAAGCACTATCTCTAACCGGGTAGTCTGAAAGGCTTTCCTTCCTTTCTTCAATTGGAAGGACAGAAGATCACCTGGCGGCCCTGGTCAGCCTGTGTTACCTTGTGAGTTGGTACCAGGAGAGGCAGGTGGTGTTCCACCTCCCAAACAAATCAGTCTTCATGGTCTGTGACTTGGGCTTCGGGAACCTGCTGGTCAGACAGCTGGATGCGTGAGGCTTGAGGGTACAGGCTACATGTGTGGCGGAGAAGGAGGCTGAGCAGCTAAGGACCCAGACATCAGACAGTCTGGAGACGGAGCTAAGGATCCAGACATCAGACAGGCTAGAGACGAAGCTAAGGATCCAGACATCAGACAGGCTGGAGATGGAGCTAAGGATCCAGACATCAGACAGGCTAGAGACGAAGCTAAGGATCCAGACATCAGACAGGCTGGAGATGGAGCTAAGGATCCAGACATCAGACAGGCTAGAGACGAAGCTAAGGATCCAGACATCAGACAGGCTGGAGATGGAGCTAAGGATCCAGACATCAGACAGGCTAGAGACGAAGCTAAGGATCCAGACATCAGACAGGCTGGAGATGGAGCTAAGGATCCAGACATCAGACAGGCTAGAGACGAAGCTAAGGATCCAGACATCAGACAGGCTGGAGATGGAGCTAAGGATCCAGACATCAGACAGGCTAGAGACGAAGCTAAGGATACAGACATCAGACAGGCTGGAGACGGAGCTAAGGATACAGACATCAGACAGGCTGGAGACAGCAACCCTGAACATCACCAAGACAGGGAGTATCACTGCTGCCACCCTGTGGGTGAAGGAGAGCCTTGGGGACAGAGTATGGCCAAGGGAGTCTGTTGCAGATGGTGGGTCAGAGAGAGAGAGACGTGAAAGTGGGCTGGAAAGAGGCAATACTAATGCTTCTGTCCACGTGAAGCCCTTACGATCTGGTCAGGAAGCAGTCTCGGTACTGACCCTTTGAGTTTTTAGTTGGACATCTTCCCCAGATACTGGATATACTCATTTGCATTCTTCCTTGACTTACACGCCTTTTTTCTTAAGCATTTTGCCTTGAACATTCTTTGTAAAGGAAGGGCAGGACTGATTAGATCATTGGCGCATGCTGCTCCCTTGGTTAACACTCTTGCCATGTGTTTCAGAAGGGAGCTTCATCCTTTTGATGTTCCCACTGTTGTCATAGTACCTGGGAACTTTAAAACGTCCATTTGCCCTGACGATATACATGATATACTCAAGGGGTCTGGAGTCCTTTGAAGGCTGTATGTTCTTCCTCAATATCCACAGAAAAGGGATGGCAAATTCACTAATTTGAAAAAAAATTGAGGGTTCGCTCTATGCCAGTGTAAGACCCGTGCACCCAGCACAAATCCTACACACCAGAGTGGCTCGCCTCACAAAGACCACGAGACCAGGACTGTTGCAATCAAGCAAGAGGAATTTTATTTTTCCAGCATGCTGGGGTCGCCTTGCCTTTCGGATCAAAGCGGCCCCAAGTTTTTTAACATCAAGGTTTTTATACAGTTTTTTAGACAGATTTTCATAATAGGAATAGCTGCTAATTAACTGAGGCGCCTTAGGATTTATGGTTAGGCTCAACAGGCTAGCACCCCGATAAGAGATGATACATTTTTCAATTGTTTATCTTCCCTGGGTCCAGCCAGGTGTCTTGAAGATAAAAGGGGGGGGGGGGCTGGTTTAGTCCTTGGGACCAACTGGTTCCTGGAATGTGTATTTAGGTCTGCCTCCCCTCTTCTTGACCTCTTAGAAGCTGCTTTACTTAAAATGCCTTTAGAGGGCCGGCCCGGTGGCGCACTCGGTAGAGTGCGGCGCTTGGGAGCGTGGCGGTGCTCCCACCGAGGGTTTGGATCCCATATAGAGACCGGTCCTCTCACTGGTTGAGCGTGGTGCGGGCGCGACACCGAGGGTTGCGATCCCATTGCTGGTAGGTCTGCCTCCCCTCTTCTTGACCTCTTAGAAGCTGCTTTACTTAAAATGCCTTTAGAGGGCCGGCCCGGTGGCGCACTCGGTAGAGTGCGGCGCTTGGGAGCGTGGCGGTGCTCCCACCGAGGGTTTGGATCCCATATAGAGACCGGTCCTCTCACTGGTTGAGCGTGGTGCGGGCGCGACACTGAGGGTTGCGATCCCGTTACCGGTCACGAAAAAAGACAAAAAGGAAAAAAAAAATGCCTTTAGATATGTTTCCCCATTTTAGCAAGCGTTTGTGCAGGTTAAAGTTATACAAGCAAATTGTGCAGGTTAGAATTATGCTTTTCTCTACACCAGGTAGTCTTCTGGGCTCATTTGCAGCTGCTCCCCCCTGCCTCACTCAGGCCATCTTTCCCTTGAGCCTCAACATGCATTCGGTACACAAGCGCTCTGTGCCAGGCACTGTGGAAGAATGGACTCCATCCTCACAACCTGATGCTGAGAAGTGCTACTAGTATTCCCTGTTTACAGTTAAGGAAACTGAGGCCTGAAACGTCATTTCCCAAGATCACTCAACAAGTGAGTGGTAAAGCAATGAATTGAACCGTGGCAATGTTGCTCTAGATAACAGTATTCCAGTAGAAACATGAGAGTACTTCAAAAAGTTCGTGGAATTCTTATTATCTTTTAATCTGTTTTTCCATGAACTTTTTGAAGTACTCTTGTGTAGGTAAATGCTGGACATAGCCCTATTTCCCCACCCCCATGCATACCAGAGCTCCCCCACTCCCCTGGGAGACTATCCCTGGCCAAGGTAGTTACCCAAGGAAAGGCACATCCCCTTTAAGAACAAACAGAAGGCTGGAGGGAGCTGGGAACTTAAGTAAATGAACTAGCACTCTGGCACCAGGAGAGCAGTGAGTAGATTAGTTTATCTGCTCAGCTAGACATCCTGCACACTCTGCGTTATGTGAACTGGGTGAGGATCTACACGTAAGCCTGAAAATGATTTACATCCCTACTCTGATCTGTTCACTATATAACTGTTGTATGTACTCCATGGCAGCATGGATATCTGATTGACCCACCACCATCAGTGTCTCTTGTAAGTCTAAAAAACCCATTACTATACCTGTTGGGCCTCCAGGTTAGTTCTTTGGAATAGACAAACTATGCAAGTGTCCTTGCAGATTTGGGGCTCCCGCGTTACATGCTGTATAATAGAAGCCTCAAATGCAAGCCACATATGTAATCTTAATTTTTCTACTAGCCACACTAAAAACAAGTAAAACCAACAAACCTATAGGTGAACTTAATCCAGAATAGATTATATCCGGAATACTATCATTTCAAAAAATAATCAATACAAAAGATCGCTAATAAGATATTTTACATTTTTTCTTCATGCTAAGTCTTTGAAACACAATGTGAATTTTATACTTATTGCATATCCCAATCATACTGGCCACATTTTTCCTGTGCTCAATTGCCACATGTGACCTGTGGCTGCAGAACTGGACCGCACAGCTGCAGAGCCCGTGCTCTGAGCACTGCCCACTTCCTTGCCTCCCACAGCAGCCACCACCAGCTGTCAGACCTGGAGCACAAGATGATCCTCTTCCCCAACCTGCACTTCCCCATTCCCCTTCCAATACTGTTTGTTTATTGTACTTTCTCCTGCTTCTTTTCATATTTATGTGTTCCTCCCATTCTGCACTTTTTCTCTATAACAAATTTTCAATATTTAATGAAACCATATCTCAAGGACAGAAGAATCTGACCCTGGTCACTGCCTGCATGGGGCACGCCCTACAACTAGTCTAAGGTGTGGCTGCTTGACCGTCCCTTCCTCAGAAAAACACTATTATTAGTTTGATGTGCATCCTTTCAACCTTTGCTCTTCATTTACACACACAAACACACCTACACTTAGGCTATGCGCAGTTGATTCCTTTTTATATTGTTTATATTCTGCAGCATAACTCTTTTATTCAACAAGGTAGCTTATCAATTTACCCATATTAATACATGTAGATCTGCCTTGAGTATTCCCTTAAATTGATAAGCTATTTTTTTTTTAGATTGGTGAACCTTTGTTTCTTATTTTTCATTATCATAAACAATGCTACCATGAACACTCTTAAATGCCTAAATGTCTCATGCAAGTGATCCTGTAGTATCTACCTATTCCTGGTCACATTTTTTCCAAATATGTATTGTTTATTTAGTTTTAAATATTAATTTAAACATTTTAATAGAAAGTACATATACACAGTAAAAAAAAAATTTCAATAAAAGAGGTGTGCAATGAAAAGTAAATCTTTCCCTCAGAACTGTATCCCAGTTCTCCAGTTCCCTATCCTAAAGGCAACCACTATTACTAGTTTCTTGGGTGTTTTTCTAAAGTTATTCAGTGTCCCCTTTTAACATAAACATTGCTTTACGGTACATTCTATTATGCACTTTGCTGTTTTATATTGAAACAATCTTTATTTTATTTATTTTATTTTATTTTATTTTTTTTGTCTTTTTGTCTTTTTCCGTGTCCGGCAATGGATCGCAACCCTCAGTGTTGCCCCCGTACCGGACCGGGGACCGGCAACGGGATTGCAACCCTTGGCGTTGCT
>NW_007727310.1:336706-397252 GCF_000696425.1 Galeopterus variegatus
CCCTTTTTTTTTTTTTTTTTTGTCTTTTTTTTTTTTTCATAACCGGTAACGGGATCGCAACCCTCGGTGTCGCACCTGCACCGCGCTCAACCAGTGAGCGGACTGGTCTCTATATGGGATCCGAACCCTCGGCGGGAGAGCCGCCATGCTCCCAAGCGCCGCACTCTACCGAGTGCGCCACCGGGCCGGTCCGAAACAATCTTAAACATATAGAAAAGCTGTAAATACAGTATAAAAAACTATCTTTTCCTGAATTTTTTGAAAGCAAGTGATGCCCTATCACCCTTGAATATTTTAGTTGTATTTCCTACCAACCAGGGCATTCTTCTACAGAACCACAGTACAGCCATCAATATCAGGAAGTTGACATTGTTACATTTACTACCATCAAATCTTAGACCCTAAGTCTTGCCAGTTGTCTCAATATTGTTCATTGCCAAAGATCCAGTTCAGAACTACATGTTATGTGTAGTTGCCGTTCTCTTAGTCTCCTTCAGTCTGGAACAGTTTTTCAGTCTTTCCTCGACTTTCATTACCTAAACACTTGTGTTTTTTTAATTAATTAATTATTATTATTATTTTACATTCTGAGATGTTTTGGAGCAGTTGAGGGGAGGGAGAGAGGATAAAGGGGAAGGGACAGGGTGGGAGGAAGAGGAAGAAGGGGGGTGTGGTTGAAGCCCATGACATCCCCCTAATTCTGGGTGGGGAGCCCAGGGGGCTTCTGGTGGTGGCTTGGTGGTGGCTTGGCTGGATGTGGACTTTGGTGGAGCATGGCTGAGGCCCTTGGCTCCCCCAATCCAGGAACTTGGAACACTTTTGGTGGCAGCTTGGTGGTCATTGCTGGGCTGGATGCAGACATTGGGGGTGTGTGGTTGAGGCCCTCAGTTCTCCATCACACTGGCTCTGGAACCCAGGGTATTTCTGGTGGCAGCCTGGTGGTTGTCACTGGGCTGGATGCAGATGTTGGGAGTGTGTGGCTGAAGCCCTCAGCATCCCCCCACCATGGCTTGGGAGCCTGTAGTGGATTGAATTATGTCCCCCCAAAACTCACTGAAGCTTGAATTGTGTCCCCCAAGTTTTATGGATTAGAAACTTGGCCCCACTGTGACTGTTAAGAGAGTGGAAAATCCTATCATGGTAATTGAAAGGTGGGGCCGTGAAGAGGTGATAGGATTGTAGGATCATGCTGTAGTGAATGGATTAAAAATTGTGGTCAGGGGTGTGGTTCTGAGGGCTTTAAAAGAGAGAGTCTGTCTGTCTGTCTCTCTCTCTTGCTCTGTCTGCTCCACCATTGTTGCAATGTGATACTCTGCTGTCACAGAATTCACCAGCAAAGAAAGCTTTCACCAGAGGTGTTCCCTGAACTTTGAACTTCCTAGCCTCTGAAACTGTAAGCAAATAAATTTCATTTTCTTTATAAATCACCCAGTTCCATGTATTTTGTTATAAGCAACAGAAATAGACTAAAACAGAGCATGAGGGGCGTCCAGTCCTTCTAGGTTTATTGGTGTTCTTTGGTGGTGTTAGACTTTTAATGGTTAATATCAGAACTTTGTCTCTGATCTGTGGTTTTTTGTTTTTTCTTTCAGTTCTGTGTTGGATTATTCACTATTCCCACCACTTAACCTCTGCACTGTAACTAATTTTTTGTCCTTTGGTGACTTCTAAAATGGGGAACTTCCTGTGAGAACCAGCATTTGAGTCCTGTGGTTGAGCTAAATTGCTGCTTTGCTGCTGATTCTCTGGAGAAGGCTTTTTGTGCAGCTCAGGTTTTAATTATAAACACTTCTTGGTCTTGTGAGGTCTGATATACCTGGATTGTGTGGAAACTCTGGAGGGCAGATCAGCCGTCCATGCTGGGCCCCAGTGTTCCCCCAATGGCCTGTCTCCCCCACCGCCCACACTCCAAACACTTCCCATAGGATGGGTGATGAGCCAGTCCCTTGCAATGACTCACTGGCTCCTTTTTCCTGTTGTCTATGGCCCCTCCTTCCTATGTGGGTTCACGGGAACCCTATTAGTGGTCTTGCTGGCCTGGGGGCTACCAAGACCCTTTACTCCTTTGCAGCCTCCAAGCAACTTCATACAAAGGGCACAGCTGCAGCTTTTGCCAGCTCTTGCTCTGTGTGCTCACAAGGCCAGCCTTGAAATGGCAGGGGCTCGAAACTGTTGGAGCGATCCTTTCTTTCTCTCATCATTGCTTCTCCTGCCTTCGTGAACTTCGTAGGTCTCTCTTCCTCTTCCCCTGAGCTCTACCGGCCCCAGCTTGGCAGTCCATTGCTTTTTTTTTTTTTTTTTTTTTTTTTCTTTTTCTGTGTCCGGCAACGGATCGCAACCCTCAGTGTTGCCCCCGTACCAGACCGGGGACCGGCAACGGGATTGCAACCCTCGGTGTTGCTCCCGCGCCTCGCTCAGCCAGTGAGCGGGAACCGGTCTGTATGTGGGATCCGAACCCTCGGGCGGGAGCGCCGCTGCGCTTCCCAAGCGGCGCACTTATCCAGTGCGCCACCGGGCCGGCCCAGTCCATTGCTTTTTAATTGTTGTAAATTGGTTGATTGAGGGTGATGCTGGGTACTGTCTATTCCACCATCTTGATCAGAAGTCCCACCTAAATAAGATTATGGACTGGCTAGGTTGCAGAATGTCCCTTAGTTTGGGTTTGTCTGATATTTGCTCATGGTTGGATTCAAGCTGTGCATCTTTGGTGGGAATATCACACAAGTGAGGCTGTGTTCCTCTTCTCACACCCTTTCAGGTGGTGCACAATTTCAATTTGTCCTATTACTGACAGTGCTCACTTTCATCACTTGATTCAGATGGTGTTTGCCAGTATACTATACCATAAAGTTACTTTATTTTCCTTGGTAATCAGTAAGTCTTTTGAGGAGAGATAACTATGAAACCATGTAAATATTGTATTGCCTGTTAACTAACTAATAAATATCAGTGTATTTGTCTGCTAGGGCTTTCATAACAAAATACCAGAGATTGGGTAGCTTAAACAAGAGAAATTTACCAGTCACAGTTCTGGAGGCTGGAAAGCCCAAGATCAAAGTCTGACATGTTTGGTTTCTGGTGAAGGCTCTCTTCCTTGCTTCTTGATGTGTTACCAGGTACTATCTTAAGTAGGTTCTCTTTTTCTTTTTCTTTTTTAAATAAAATCTCTCCCCAGATCATCATCACATGACAGAGAGAGAGAGAGAGAGAGAGAATCTCTTCCTTCTCTTCTAAAACCACCAGTCCTATTGGATTAGAGCCCAGCCCTTATGCTCACTTAACCTTAATGACCTCATAAAGTCCCTGTCTCCAAATACATATCCACAGATACATTGGGAGTTAGGGTTTTTACATAAGAATTTTGGGGGAATACAATTTAGTCCATAGTATTTAGTATGGACTCAAGGTTTGGTGTCTTATTCAACTGGAATTATTATCTATTAATTTCAATATTTATTTTGATGCTCAAGTTGTCACCCATTTAGCCAGTGGGACCCCTTTCAAACCAGCTTCTGAACCCAATTGTCATGTTCCCATCATTCTTTGAGCATTTTCTTATTTTCCAGGCTCATCTTGTATTTTCCTGCATCAGTCTTGAAGTCAGCAATTTCTCTAAGTATATTGTTTCCTTTCAAAGGAGAATGGTATTTGTAAGCCAAGATCTGGGTGCTAAGTGTCTTATTGTCATTTGGATGTTGCTGCCCCCAGGCCCTCTCAGTGAAAGAGAGAACATATGCTATATTTACATATACACATGAACATATCCATGTTTAAGTCATCTATTTATCTATCTGCTGAAAACCTTGACTTCACAGATACCTTCAATTCCAATTCAACATCTCAGGTTCATCCTAGTTTTCTCTTGTGATATTATGAAATATGTATTTGGTCCTCATCTAGTTTTCTGAAATACAGTTCCTAAAATTCTTGGAATCTCTGGAGTGATAAGAGTGTCTTTTGTATGCTATTTAGATGATTGGTGGCTGGGGGCATCTATACAGCCTCAGGATGGGGGCTGGTTGCCAGGGGAACCAATCTTGTCATTAGAGGGTTGGAACTTTCAGTCCCAACCCACCCACCTCTGGGGAGGAAAGAGGGGCTGAAGGTTGAGCTCATATACCAATGACCAATGATTTAATCAATCATGGCTACATAATGAAGCCTCCATAAAACCCCAGAAGGACTGAGTTCTGGGAGCTTCCAGAGAGCTGAACACGTGGAGTCGCCTGGAGAGTGGCAAGCCTGGGGAGGGCATCTGTGCCTCTTCCAACGTGTCTCACCCCATGCATCCCTTCCATCTGACTATTCATCTGCATCTTTTGTAAGACCCTTTATGATAAACTGGTAAATGTAAGTAAGTGTTCCCTGAGTTTTGTAAGCTGTCCTAGCAAGTTAATAGAACCCGAGAAATTCAATTCAATTCAGCAATGAGGTAGTGGGAACCCCAATTTATAGCTGATTTGTGACAGTATAGGTGACAACTATATGATTGACATCTGAAGCAGGGCAGTCTTGTCTGACTGAGCACTCAACCCGTGGGATCTGATGCTATCTCCAGATAGATAGTGTCAGAATTGAATGAGAGGACACCCAGCCAGTGTCCTCTGGAGAATCTGCCAGAGGATTGCTCGTTGGTGGGGAAAAATCCCCACACATCTGGGGTTGCAGAAGTATTCTGTGTTGATTGAGTGGTAACAAAGAGTAGGAAAAAACACTTTGTTTTTTTCCTCTCTATATCTTTACACCTCTCTTTCCATATTTCTTATTCCCTTCTCAATGAGAACTCTGATTTCCATTACTCTTAGTTGATTCACTTGAGCAAACCTCCTGGGTATAACCAACCAATTTCCCTTTGCTCTTCTTGTGTGGATATTCCCTTCACACCCTGCTTGGCAGGCAGCTTTCCTTCATGGACTCTCTCTTCAACTTGCTTGGGCTCTGACATTTCCTGCTGGTCATTGTGGCTCCTGCCAGACACCTCCATCTAGCATGCATGCTTACCTTGTTTTAGAACTCAGATATTCAGGAATGTACTGGTAGAGAAGACAAAAAGTGAACCATCCTTTTCAGAAGTTCTATTGTACTATTAATTTAAAAATCACGATATTTAAAAATTACATTTAAAATTGGAACATTGTAGATAAAACTGAAGGCTCTTTTCATCATTACCACCCAATTCTGCTCTGCTTACTCTCTCTTCAGAAGTAACCCACTGTTACTAGTGTGATGTGTATCCTTCTAAACTTGAAAAAGAATTTATATTTGTACATATGTTCCCAAAGAAAAAAAATACATGTTAATTGTTTAAGTTTTACTCTCCATTTAAGGAAAAGCCACTGAGACAAGAACACTTAGATCTGATGCAAAGTCTCCTCTTCCTTGAACAAGGCTTAACCTGGAGCATTAGGGAGGACTCTTTCAGTTGCCAGTGACAGAAATCCAACTGAAAGTGGCTTAGGCAAAAAGGGAGTGTATTGGCTCATATAATTGGAAAGTTCAAGGTACGGGAACACTGGGAAGATAGCAGGGACACAGACAACCCAACCATGTGAATCTAGGTCAGCAGTCAGCACAACTCCACCCAGAGCAGTGGGACTGAAAACAGCAGTAATAGCAAGATATCAACCTACTGGCGTTATACAACCACACAGGAGGATGTGATAAACATCTGCCAAGGAGAGATTTTGCAATTTCTAGCTAGGATCCCACAAAACAAGTTTTTGGTTTGCTGAATTGCACATGGTGCAGTTCTAGGTGGCAAATCGAAGGTTTGGATTCCCAGCTCTGTCCAGGAGCATTCCAGTGCAGCCAGGATGGAAACCATGGATGAAACTCTAAAGGTTCAGCATTTGGTAGACAGTATTCTGTTCAAAGAGAAAACATTTAATGAAGAATATGCCCAGTTAAATTCAGGACCTTAACCTGTGTCATTTAGGACACCAACTCTTTCCATCTTGTGGTTCCCCTCTCTGTGTTGATATCATTCTCAGTCAAGCTCTCTCCTTGACATGGTCAGGATGACCAGTAGTTAGGCTTACATTCTACTAATGTTGCAAGTTTCCTACTAGTTCGAGAACAAACACCAGGATTGACTCACATTGGCCTGGCTTGGATCATAGCCCATCCCTGAACCAATGACTGTGTACAGGGGATAGAAATTAATACTTGTTTTCTCCTCTTTCCATAGTGAAAAGATTTTTCAGTATTGGGCTTATTGCTGCTCAGCTAAAGAAGTAATTTTTCAGATGCTCTTCAATCTAGGTGTGGCTTTCTGACTAAATTCTGGCTAATGGTTTGCTAGCAAAAGTAATTGTGCAACTTACAACTCATGTCCCTAAAAGCAAGGAGTGGGTCCCTCTTTTCTCTGTTTTTCCTTTTCTGTTGGTTTGGAATGAAGACTCAGTGATGAGCCATGCTGAAAGATGTGAACAAGGGCAGAGACGGTAACGCAACAAGGTAGAAGGAACCTGAGTTTCTGATGCCTTGGAGCTGCCAAAGCACACCAGACTGCTTATGCGCAAACTGCTGTGAGAGAGAGAAATAACTATCATAATTAAATTACAGATGGATACTTTAAATCTGTTTTGTAACCCAATTTACTCTATAACTATGTGACTGCCAAGTATTGATTAGGGTAGCTAATTAACCTTTTCTATTTGATCATGAAATTTATTATTATAGTACATACCTAAAAATCCTGCCACTTTCCTTTGCAATTTTGCTCTGTTTTTCTTGCTCCAGGATGTAAAACATTCCCATCAGTAACAATGGCACCTTATATCCGGGGCAGCTGTGTTAATCAGTTTTCTGTTGCTTATAACTGAATGCCTGAAACTGGGTAATTTATCTTAAAAAACAAATTTATTTCTTACAGTTTGGAAGCTGGGAAGTCAAAAGTCGACGGGGTGCACCTGGTGAGGGCCTACTTTTTGGTGGGGACTCTACAGAATCCTTTGGTGACGCAGGGTATCACATGCTGAGGACTGAGCTAGGGTGGCAGCATTTCTACATGCTCACTTGCTCTTTTTATAAAGCTCCCAGTCTACTCCCTGATAACCCATTAACCATTAATCCATGAAAGGATAAACCCATTCACGGGGCCATAGTTTTCACAATCCTCTTGAAGGATCTTGAATCACCTCTTGAAGTCCCCACCTTTCAAATACCATAGGAGAGACCCCAAGGAGCTGGAACTCAGACCCCTGAGGATAGGGCACCAGCTGGATGGTGCTGGTGGCTCAGGAGTTCAGTGGACATCTCTGCAGAGCTGGGCCTCAGACCTGTGGGAAGGAGGTGCCAGCTGGCTGGTGGTGTGTCTCTGAAGGGGCATGACGAGGCCGGTTTGGGAAGTGTAGAGAACTGCAACCCAACCTGTAGTCAAGTACTGCTGTTGTACGCAAGTGCTGATGCCAGAGTGAAGGATGGTTGCTAGTGAGAAACTTACAAGAGCAGGAAGCAAACATGGGGGAGGACATCCCTCACCTCTCCAGCTTCCTAGTCTCCCTGTAAAGCCCCTATTGGAAGATCCTAAGAGAGAGGGCTGGCAAAAGAGAAATATGGTTTGCAGAGTCCCAGGCACAGCAGCATAAAACAGAGCAAAGAAACACACATTTGAAGTTTAGAGAAAATACCTTTATAACCAGCACAGTCCATCCCTTTGGCTACTCTGCATCCACTCAATCCTGCATACATTGACCTTCGATACAGGAACAAAACAGCCTTGTACCTTTGATGACAAGATGCAACTTTCCTTTGTACAACTGAGGACATTCTCATTCTCTTCCCATAATGAGAAGACAAAAAGTCCTAACATTCATTGTGTCCCTCTCTGGGTGACAATCACAATCATAGTATCTTTCTTTGGAAGGGAGACATATAGTAGGTGAAACAAACAAATAAGCACCCCTAGCCCATGCCTCATTAGAATAAGGAAACTACCCATTATCCATTTCCAAAAGAGAGAAAAGGATTCCATTTTGAACAGGTTTGTATCTTTGAAGAATAGCTTCATTAAGCTTCAGTGATTATTCCACTTATGAAATGCCATGTTTAACAAACTTCTGTTTATTCAATTTAGAAGCCCTGTCTAAGAAAACATTCCCTTCTTCACTGGAACTTGTCCAGTTGAAGTCTCCATTAGCTAAACTATCTGATTCCATGTAGTTCCTTGAAGTAGCCACTCCGGGGTATCCAGGAACCAAAGGAAATCATTTGTGGTCTTTATTCTGTGCCATTCTCTTCAGCCACTCCTCACACTTGATTCAACACTCCTGCCATCCTTGAACCCTGCCTACCGTGGCTAACCTTTGCCTTGTTTACTCAGCTACACTCTTGCATCACTTTTTTTGACTTAATATTTGGCACTAGCACTAGCCTTGGCACTCTTCTGCAAGTGACATGGTTCTTTTTCTGTTTACATAACCTCTGCCCTCTCAAGCAAAAGCTCCTCTGGCTGTGCTCAGTCCAGGACTTGTCCAGCTGATCCTGCAGGATTGGGTACTGACAACGTCTCTATATAGTTGTACAATGACACACTCCTGCCCCTACACTCTCCCTGCCTGTATTTTCCAGGCTGACTCTACACAAAGGCTTAACTCTAATCTCTACTGCAGCCATGGTTTTCAGTAATTGACCTGAGTCGGTTGACTGTTATGCATTCTGCTCCAGTGACATCAGCCTGTTCTACAAGCTTCACAGACTCACTTACCCCAGACAACTGCTGGTCTTACTATCCTTTGGCCCACTGGAGGTAGCATTGTTCATTTAGGGCCAGCCAGTGCAACCAATTTGCAGCTATGATCCCTTAATCCTAAATGATGAAAGCTAATTACAGCACCCTTATGGTTCTAGGAGATTTCCTGGAACATACTTCCTCCCATCCCTTACACCAAATGATCGAATTCCAATTGGTGAGCTTTTCTTCTGAGATTTAATATCTTGTATCTGGAAGAGACCTGGATTTGAGAGAATAAATGACTTTATTTTCAAGGTAGCAGGTGCTTCTTTCTTTTTTTTTTTTTCCTTTTTGTCTTTTTTACTGACTGGTAACGGGATCGCAACCCTCGGTGTTGCGCCCACACCGCGCTCAGCCAGTGAGCGGGAATGGTCTCCACATGGGATCCGAACCCTCGGCGGGAGCGCCGCCGTGCTCCCAAGTGGCGCACTCTCCAGTGCGCCACCGGGCCGGCCCAGCAGGTGCTTCTTTCTAATTATTTGAAGTCAAAGTGCTGGCAAAGGCAAGGGTGAATTGATCTTTCTAATCTCTGTCAATATCATTTATTTACCAGGCTCTTATAATAGGAACCAACTTAAAATTTAAAAATTTCAATTTGGTTCCCAATAAGATGGATAAGGTGTTACATCACTTTATACTCTGTGCTAGAAGGAGGATAAGAAAAGCAATAAACCATGACAACTTTAGAGGAAGGTCATATATTCAATTTAGGTGATAAGGGCGTCAAAAACTAAGCAAATAAAAAAAGACAATTATTAACTCTAGATAAAATAGACTTGCACAGGGAATAAAACATTTTAAATTTACTTATTAACTTTAGTGAAAATAATTATTAACTGTAAAGAAAATAAAATGTGCAGGGAATAAAAATAATTACTTACATAGTCATCATAATGTAATGCTGAATATCTCTCTGGTCAAATTTCAACATAACTAAGTTGGAAGGATGTGGGGTGGAGTGGTAGTGGGACAAGGTGAAGTCTCATCCTCCAGAGTGAGAATCAATAGAAAATATTCAAATCAAAACCAAGCAACATAAGCATGTTATTTAGACATATGACAGTAAATACCAAAAGAATCAGCTAGAAGGATCCAAAGAGGTGTCCTCCGTGGAGTTAGAAATGGAGGGATAAAGGAGAAGGGGTCTTGTGTGTTTTCTCAGCAGCCCTTATAGAACGACTTGGCTGTCTGTGTGCCCATATAATGTCTGTGAAAATAAAAACCACAATTTAAAAAGGAATGAGACAGAAAGAAGAGTTTCCTTATTTCTATAAGCAGTCTTCTGTTATAAACACCTAAAGTTGTGGTTTGGGGGAAATAACAAAAGTAGAAAGAAGAAAATAAAAACCACAAGCATCTCACTACCGAAAGATAATTGCTGTTAAGACTTCAGCTAAGATTCAGTTTATTTCCTCCCAGTTGAATATTTAACCCAGCACATCCCTGTTGCATCTCAAGATTCAATTGAATGGAATAAGCACAGGCTGGACATCTACTATGTGCCAGGTACTGTGTTAGGTGCTAAGAACTTAAAGACAAGACACAGCCCCTGTCCTTGAAATGTGTTGTGGGTTAGACTTACTCTAACACAGAAGCAAAAGCAACATGGGGTTTTGATTGTCTCAAGAAGTCTCCCACCTTCATTTGTTTCTTATTAATGAACCAACACTATAGTTAATGAACTTAATCCTTGCAGCCCCAGAAGTTCTAGAAAGAGAAGAAACTTTGCCAAGGCCAGTAATATGCCTTCAGAATGACACACACTGCAGGCTAATCAGGAATTTACCAAATTTAATTCTTATTGTATACTTACTACAAGAGCTTACAGGCCTTGACTTTGGCTAACACAACTGGGAGTGACCTAGTTAGTTGATTTCTACTAGCTTTATAATTCCAATGAGAAAAATTAAACTCTATATACCTTATGCCCAATTTGGATCAAGAAAACCATAATTTCTTCTCTTATACCAATCTTCTGAAGGAAAAAAATTAAACAAGGCAAACAGGTGAAAAAATGTTTTGCACCAGAGTTGTTTGGTGGGCTTGAGTCTGGAATCCACTTAGCTCTGCAGTTGCAATCCTGTGTGAAGGTGGGAGACCGGCAGTACCACACAGTGGTTCAGCACATGTTTCTGGAACCTGACTGCCCAGTTTGGAGCCCCAGCTCTCCTCTCACTTGGTTCCTAATCCATAAAATGGGCATGTTAGTAACAGCAAAGGAATGTTAAGGAGGATCCAGTGTCCAGCACCTAATAGGTGCTATCTAAGCATTTCTTGAATAACAAAAATAAATCCTGCCTGAACGGACTCATGTTACTACTAACAAAAGATTACAGACTTAAGAGTTAGCTAACAATTCCTTACATTCTTCATGTCAGCTACTCAACAGGTTGGTTAGTTTTCTCTTTCTTATGCAATTCATGAGATATAAATTACTCCACAATTATTATTAGATATTCCATCACATAATAATAATATAATAGCAAACACTTATGTAGCACTTACTATAAATCAGACACAGTCTTAATCTATGTGCATCATCTCATTTAATCTTTATAACAACCCATTTTGCAATTAAGGAAACCAAGGCATGGAGAAGTTAAGTTGGCAAGTGGTGAAGGCAGGGTTCAGTCCTAGGCAAGCTGGCTTCAGGTCTGTGTGTTTCTGCATGACCCTGGGCTGCCCCTCAGAGAGTACGCTCTGTCAGAATAACATGCAACTTCCATTGCTACTGGTTTTTATGTCTTTGCTCTGGATAGAAACCAGTTATTCCCCAAGCCTCATCGAGACTCATCACTTCCCTATATGTTGGCATTTCTGTTGGCCACACAATCACCAACTTCTTCCCTGTCTGAACTTTTCTGTCAAAATTTGATTTATTCCACAGAAAGGTCAGAACCTGCCAATTCTGAAATCTATATCTTCCAGAACCATAGTAAAAGTTTATCTAAAGAAAAGTCAGCAGGGAGGTCAGTCGACCAGTTTGGACCCCACCAGTGGGCTCTGCTTGGTGAAGGAGCTCTAAGCCAATGTCAGCATTTCAGCTTTGCAGGTCCTCATATCCAGTTCCAGCTATTACCCCAGAAGATCAAGCTCTGAGAGGAATCTGCTTTACAAACTGAGGACCCAATTTACAGGGAAGCGACTTTTGGGTGTAAAACCTACCTAGAGCATTTTCATAGAACACTAACTTGTTCTGAGTGAGACCAAGAACTCCAAGAGTCCTTATCATAGATTAGAAGGTTGTTTGGTGAGGACAGGTTTAGAGCCGAGGAATTACATGTCGTAAAAGAACATTTCTGTCTAGTTCCCTGAGTGAACAGTCCTCTCTTCACTCTAGCAGTACAAAGTTCTGAGGGCCAGAACAGCCTCTCCCCTTGGCAGGGCAGCAGAACACCTGACATGGCCCTTCTCTTTGGCTACCATCTCCTAGGCTCCAGTTAACCCATCACCCCTCTGCCAGACTCCACCCTACTCACATTTGCCACAGTGTCTCAGGTGCATGCATGTAATATGCACACATTACATTCCAGGCCTGCTTTCTTGGGGACCTGCTTTGCCCTGATGAAACTTTGGAGAGTTTCACAACACTTCTGTGTGACACTTGCAAACCACCTCTTAAGGTTACGTCCAAGGTGACTCACTTCACATTTGAGTGACATTATTTTTTAACCTTATTCCCAAATTCTGAGCTCATCTCTCAACTTAGAGGCAACAGTTGCCTTATGTATCAAGTAAGGATTAAACATTTGTGAGCGAAGTGATAATATATGGTTGTGGTGGTTTGCAGATGAGGGGAGAGAGGAAGGACGGAAGGGAATACCCTATGGTTGTGTTAAACTTAGTTAGTTGCCAGTGATTATTTATTCAAGTAACTTTAAAACTTTGCATTTATCTTGCTTTATTTGCCTTGGCCTCCCCCCGCCCCAAATTTTAAAAATCTGTTGTTGCTAGAATGACCTTAGAATTGTGACCCTTGAATCAGACATAGACTTGACAGAGTCTAAACAGATGTCGTGTGAATATCTATAAGAATTGTGGTACTACAGATAGAAAGAATAGGAAAAGAATTCAGCTTAGAATATAACTGGAAATGAAATGTTGGATCCAATCAGTTGGTGAAACAACCTGGATAAGAGTTTCAGGCTTGGATCAGACATGAGAATTATGGGGTTACACACTCGGATGCAGGAGTAGTGGGTTGGGTGAGACCTCCTGTTGGGAAAATAGAATAATCAGAACCCTTCGCCTTAGGCTCAGTTGGGGGTGGTGTGGTGCATTCTTTGTAAATTGTGTGTGTGTGTGTGTGGAGTTAGTGCACATGCATGGTGTCACATCTGGCTTGGGCATCCCCACTCCCCCCACATGGCCATGCTCTCAAACCTATGGCTCCAAGGACCTTTTTGCCGGTTACCTATCTCATAGACCTGTGTGTGAAGGGTCTGTGACCCAGCCTGGCATGTGAGGGGTCTGGTGACCCAGCCTGGTGTGTGAGGGGTTTGTGACCCAGTCTGGACAATGGGCTTGAGGGATCTGTGAGCTCCAGACCCAGCCCTAGCTCGACAATTGGCCCAGTCGGCAAGATTACAGGCAGGTAAAAGAGCTTGACAATTGGCTATGTCGGCAGGATTCCGACATTAGCCTAGCTCGACACACCCTTATCTAGCATAGAGACATTAAAAGAGGCTTCTGGAAGTACTTGCCCCCCCAACATTGTGAGAAAACTTGAAACCAAGGGAGAGACCCCAGATTTTCCCTGGCTATTGCCCTGACCCTTGTCAGTGTGGGCCTTGGCTTGGGGAGAAGGGGGAGATAGTTAAGAAAAACTGTTTCACTAGGCTGGATGGGTTGGATTCCTAGGAGAAATAAATTTAGTTAATAAGGTTACAGTTGATAAAAAAAAAAAAAACTTCCTTAGGCTAAGACTTGATCTGGAGTTCAGGATGTTTGTTCTTTAAATAAATGCCTTATGGCATAGGATAACATCTATAATGTCAATCTCGAGTCGTCTTTGTGGAAAACCTGCTTTGAACTGTGTATACCACAAGACTAGAAGGAGCCAAACAGGACCTTAGCCAGGATGCCAGAAATAATTATGTTGACCTTACCACTACCTATCAGACACTCATACGCTTCCTGAGATCCCTACCTCAATTCTTGCCCTGTTAGTATCTGCAATTTTAAGCTCTCAGGGATTCTGGGGTCTTAAAGCTCCTTTAGCTACCATGGGCTCCTTTGAATGGCCATCCAAATGAGACAGGATAGGGTTAAGCCTGTGAACCAAACTTACTTCATTTTCCTCACAGAGGACACTTTGTTACTTTTCCACACCTCAGTCACAAGACCCCCAGGGTGTATGTTTACCCTATGGCCCACCCTGATAAAATAAATTGAAATAAGAGGGGAAAATGATCTTCACTGAGTTGCAAAACTCATTCTCCAAGACTTGTTTCCTGTAATTGTAAAAACTAAGTTACATATTAACCTTAAGACCCTTTTAAGAGTTCCTACATATGCACAAGGCTATGTGACGACTACAACGATCCTCCTTGGGTGATGATAATGAACACCACAACCATCTTGGACCTACTGAGCAGTTGCAAGGACTAAAGCCCTAACTGAACATGCACCTGTGACACAACCAGGAAGAACAGAATGGACCACCTCCAGAGGTGCAGAATGGACCACCTCCAGAGGTGCAGAATGACACTGGCTTGCATCTCTTAACCCTTTTCACTATAAAATACCCCGCACAGCTCCCCTCAGAGGGCTAGCTTTCCTGTAACTACCCGCCTTATGCATAAGTCTATCTCCTATATAAGTGTTGCTTGCTTTACGCTGGGTGCATTGTTCATTTCTGACTTTAGGACCCAAGAGCCTAATTTGGTAACACAAATAAATGCTAATCTTTAACACTGCAAACTTTGGTATGAGAGATTTTTTGTCATTTGGGCGGTGGATGATGAACCCTTCTTGGTTTGGTAACAAACTCATCCAAGGTGTCTGCAGCTACAAATATTCTTATACCAACCAAAATCTCAGGTCTGTACGCAACCACAGCTACTCTAGAGGGCAATGTCAAATTACTTGGAATTGAAGTAATTTCGCCTTAGTGTTAAATGTCTGAGGAGATTTAGAGTATAGAGATGGTAAAGTATAGAGATAGTCAAGTAAACCAAATCCAGAATAATTGTTATTTTGAATTAAATTTGGGAATAACTTATAGCTACATAATATTTTATGTACTTAAAACATATAGGGGAAATTTAGCATATTAATAACAATTTTGCATGATGGACATCTAACAGATTTGCCTTCTGATTCCAAGTTTTAAATATATAATGAATATTTAATTAGATTTTTAATTTTAGATAAAAGAAAATTGTGCTATATTTATAAAGTTTAAGATAACTTGGCTTTGCCATATTTATATTATTATTAATTATAATATTTATTTTAATAATATTAATAATTATTAATCAATTTGTATTATTTGATTTATAAGGCTTATTTAAAGTTTATCAGTCATCTAATTGATGTACTTTAAAAGAAAATTAGATATTAAATTTGTGAATAGTTTAAATTTTTTTTTTTTTCCTTTTTGTCTTTTTTCGTGACCGGCAACGGATCGCAACCCTCAGTGTCGCGCCCGTACCGGACCAGGACCAGCCATGGGATCGCAACCCTCAGTGTTGCTCCCGCCCCTCGCTCGGCCAGTGAGCGGCCAGTCTGTATGTGGGATCTGAACCCTCGGTGGGAGTGCCACCACGCTTCCCAAGCGGCGCACTACAGCAGTGCGCCACCAGGCCGGCCCTGAATAGTTTAAATTTTTCAAGGGAGTTTAATTAACAACAAAATGTTAAAGTCCTCCTTATTAATAAAGTGATAAAATTTACTAAATTTTATTTTAAAAATCTATGAAATGAACAAATTATTAAAGAAAAATTATGTTTTTAATTACAACTTTAGCAAACCAAACATTAATTTTAAAAAATCAAAATAGCACCAGAAAAGACTTTTCTACTCATCAGTGCCTTGCTCAAGGACAGATACATATGTGCATGCACACACACAAAACCTCATTTAACACTTATCATTTCCAAATGGGTTTTCAGTCAGAGGGCTCCGGGCCTAACTCCCATTCAAAACAAGGTATTTAAATTACTCAATAGAGGGCTGGCCTCGTGGCTCTCTCGGGAGAGTGCTGCGCTGGTAGTGCCGAGGCCGAGTGTGGCAGTGTGGCCCGGGTTCAGATCCTATATAGGGATGGCCGGTGCGCTCACTGGCTGAGCCTGGTGCAGGCAACACTTTGCCGAAACTTGTGATCCCCTTACTGGTCAGAAAAAAAAAAAAAAAAAAAGATTGAAAAGAAAAAAGTAAATTACTCAATAGAAAAATAAGCAAAAGACTCCAATACTCACTTTACAAAAACATATGAGAAGATACTTAAACTCCCCTGCGATTAAAGAAATGCCAAGAAAAACAAGAATGACTTTGCAATAACCAAGCGCCTTGTTTTCTTTGTTCTGTTTTTAATACAAGTGTCCAGGGCTGGCAAGAACTCAAGGACCTGGCTGAGGGTAATTTGGCAGCTCACAAAAGACTTTTAAAAGCCCCATAAAATACACACATTTATTAGACCAGCATTTTTATTTTCAAAAATTTATCCTAAGGTAATAATAAAATAACCACTTAAATATTTAACTACCTTGTGGTGCTGCAGATAATTGCTAAAAATTAGAAACAATTCAGCCAGCGAAGAATAAACAAACTGTGGTACATTTATACAATAAAACAATGTGATCTAATATGACATAAAAGACTTTTAGTACTGTGGGACTGTGAGCATAACTGACTTCATCTTAGGCCCTTACTATTTGTTATGTCTTTGTGAGAGTTTTGCCTATAAAGTTATACAGAAACTAGGGGAAAGTTAGTTAGAACCATAGACAGCCACAACCTGCGGACTGTAAAGAAGGAACGGTTAAGGACTTGTATTGGGATAAGCCAGCCTGGCCACCTGCATCAACTAGTTACGTTAAGTTTGTTCACGAACTGCCTACATAAACCTGAGCTCAGCCTTGAGATAGTGTGGAGAGAAGCTTGGCATATGCCTTTGGGTCACTGTCCGCCCAACCCATTCATTACTCTGTAAGTAAATTACCCTGTAATAAAGTTCTTTGCTTTATCTCATGGAATAGCCTATTTCATTACTGAGCCTTGAGATACCTTTCCATTTAGGTGGACAATCTCCCCTTGGTCCACCTTCAGACAAGAACTTAAATATATATTAAAAGAAAAATGTATCATGTAAACACTATGACCCTTTTTAAAAGCATATACATGTAGGAACACGGGGACCTGTTTAGTGTAGGGAGTGCACACAGGGCAAAAGCCTTCACAGAGGGCAAAAGCCTTGAGTGCATAGGATCAGAACACTACGTGCTGAAAACAGCACAGGCTGAAAACAGCAAAGATGTTCTGATCCCTTAGTAGGGAACACTGAGATCACTTTCTGTCCTGTTCACACACTCCTTTCTGTACTTCTTTTGATACTGTACTCAGCTCGTTACATGGCCAAGGTCTTGATGCTACAATGAAAGACGAGACAAACCTGAGCTCCAGGCTGCACTGACTTTCTCTTTTCTTTTGGGACTTAGCCTGGTGCAGTCCCTCTGGGCCTCTCATTGCTTTCAAGTATTTGGGCTTTGAGTAATCCTTGCGTCTCTGTCACTGAGAGGATAGTGACATATACATGCATAAAATCTGCATATATGGTCACAAAAATATTAATAGTGGTTATCTCTGAGTAGTAGAGTTATTATGCTCATTATTATTTCCTTCTTTTTTGTTATTCAAGTGTTCCAATGTCTTACTATGAGCATGTATTACTTACATTATAAGAGATAACCAAAAGAATCTACTTTGACCAGGTCAGCAAAATATAGTGCCTTGGGAGATCTGGTATAAGTCAGTAATCATGTCCACCTGTTCTGAAAAATGTTGTCATAAGACCATTTTAGTTAAAATCAGCCATAATGGTACCAAAAAACCATAAAATAGCCTACAGTGCTTATTACCTTTACTTTACATCCCTGCTTGTAGGATGTGACCTAGTAACAATCCCAAATGTATATGTCATGTATAACCAATAGAAAACCTGATCAAGTGATTAGGTGGGCCTGTCTTTCGCTCTTTCTCCTTGATCCTTCCCCCTTCTTGTGATTATAAAATGTTGAGCTCTGATGGCCCTCTTCAGAACACATTTCTCAGGAGGACCTGATCTATGTGTCTCCCTCGTTGCAATCATCATATTGGCTCAATAAATCCTTGTTATATGTATTTGTCCTCAGTTTCTTTTTAGGTCAGCATAAGGAAAAACAATAAAAAGTTGTGTGTGTGTATGTGTGTATGTGTGTGTGTATGCTTTGCTTGCTCGTTCATTTGTTTTAAGGTAAATGGTAATATGGGAAAAACAGGTGGGGACTCTAGGATTTGTAACACAGGTCAGGTTTAGTAAATGTATAATCAAACACTCCCTTTGATATCTGTTGAGGAACAATACTAACAACATTGCTCCAAGGGGGAAATATGCCTGACAAATACACCTTTCCTTCAGGAAGAAAATAACTATGTGACATTCATTCATCCCACAAACATTATTGAGTACCTAGAGAAGAGCATCGTGCTATGGGCTGGAGATACAGAAGTGAAAAACAATGTCCCTGCCCTCAAGGAGCAGAGTCTACCGAGGAAGACTATCAAGCACAATTACAATAAAGGATAATAAGTTCACAGGCCATGGGACCTGAGAGGACAGTCACCTAACATGGGAGGAGTTCAGGTAAGGCTTCCTGGAGAAGATGATGCTTAAAGGAAGCCTTGAAGAACCAGTGGGAATTGCTTGGTGGAGAGGGAGGGAACATTCCAGGATATGCTTTCCCCTTCTAGAAATGTTGCCTAGGATAGAGATGGAAAGGTGAGGTTGATTCTAATCCAAGTTGCAGATCCAGCTTATGGAAGTGGTACTCTCTGGTCTCCACATGTTCCCATCTACACTCTTAAAACAAATGGATAGTGATGATCGTATCATATCATGTTTGTGGATTTGCAAACTGTTTGGGTTTGGCTGGAATGAGAGGAGTGCAGTGGTTTGACAATGTACACATGTGATTATACTTGGATTTTTAAAAACCTACTCCAAAGGAAAATTTTAAAAATTATGGCATTATAACTTTGTTGGGGAACTGGCTTAGAGAGAAGTAGAGATAGAAATGTAAACAGTGGAGGATACAAGGAATCAGTAACAGAACTGGTCATGTTTTTCCCAAGTTTATCATGATAGCCTGCTCGGAGGTGAACACTTTTTGGACATTATCTCACTTAACCCCTAAAACAACCTTGAGAGGCAAAGTGTAATTATCCCCATTTTACCACCAAGCCCTGCGACATCTGGGAAATGGCAATCTGAGAGGAGGAGGTGCCATGAGCCCTCATGAAAAGGCACAAACGGCTGCTTAGTTGCAGCATGAGTAGCAGGATGTTGCCTTGTAGAGGAACTGACCCCTTGGACTGAGAGCGCAGCGACCCTGAGTATTTGCTCATGATGAAGGCCCGGAATGTCATCCAGAGACAAGTTGGGCTCAGATCAAGGCTATTGGCCCAGCGACCTTGGACAAGTTGCATAACCTCTCTGAGTCTGTTTCCTCTTTTACAAAATAGGGGAAGCAATACTTCATAAACTTAAAGGTGATAATGTATGCAAATGTGTGTATGCAAATGCTTAGCCCAGGGTTTAGTGCATAGAAAGGGCTCAAATAAACTGTTGGCTGTTAGTATTATTTTATTTTTTTCTCCTATCTTGTTGAAGAAAGCTTATCTTTCAAACCTAGGACAGAGGGAAACTCCCATTGTGAGAGACCTAGTGAGCTGACACCTACTTTAAAGTATCCTTCTCTTCTACCATAGAGTGAAAAAGACACCATATTCACAGATTAGAATGGGTCTGTGGTAAACATTCCCCTTGTGCCTGTGTCAGTTATAAATAGCTCAGTCGTTCACATTTAATTTTCCCCAAATGAGATGAAAAACAACCTGATATCCCCTGCTCTCCCTTACCATCTCCACCACGCACACACAACACACATACACACACACCACACACCACACATGCCATAACACCACACACACACACGTACCACGCAGACCACACACACACACACACGCACCACACACACATCACATATGCCACACACACACACGCCACATACGCCACACACACACCGCACACACGCAAGCCACATAAGCCGTACATGCACACACACAGACCACACCACACACACTGTATTGGCTGTGTGGATGTCTCATACCCTTGCACCCCTCCCCTGCTCCCTAGATCATATGAGAATCCTGGGCTTGCACTGAATGAAAGGGTTGTTCACCACCTTCTACTCCCAGCAGGAGTGTTAGAAGAGAAGTCATTTATTCTAAAGCATGGAAATTGGAAACCAGAAACTTTGAGTTGACTCTTCAAGCATACTCAGGACCTTTGTATTCAGCCAAGACTTCTGAGTCATATTGTGGGATTTGTCAGAATAGGATTTGGCATTAAATTGGAGTTAGTGGCTACCGTGTGTTTGGCTTAAAATTGCATGTAGTGTCTGGACACCTGGAGTGGGCCCTGGAGTGGGTCAACTTCACTTATTGCAGGCTTTTGCCTAGTCCCAGTTAGACGCAGGGGTTCTTCCAGGAAAGCTAGTTAGTAAGAAAGAGGAATATAACGTAACTTGGCAGAGTAGCAAGTGTTGGGATATGCAAGCATCAGTGCGTGTCCCTTGCTGTCTGTCTCTGGAGACAGATCTAATTTGCTTCAATCAGTAACATTTATAAATAGGTGCAATCTAGAGGGGCACAATGGGAGCCTTCTTCAACCACGTGTAGGAAAGAGACCTATGAGGGAAGAGCAGTGTAAGGCTGGGATTGCTGCTGGGGTGGACCGCAAGTCCTAGAGCTCTGTTCCTAAACTCTATGCTGGCACTGTAGGTAGACTCTCTCTCATTTTAGTGAGAACTTCAGCTTGCTTTGTATGGCACTGCCCATTCAAGAATCATTTCTGTTTAGCTTTGTGAAGAAACGTGATTCACTTCATACTAGAGGTGGAAGGCAACTGGGGACTGACTTACCCCTTATTTTTACTAATAAAAAGGACAATGAGAGAGCCTAGACAGGTTGAGAAACTTGCCCCACATCACACAGTTACTCAATGGTCAACCCAGGACTAGAATTTCAGGGTTATCCTGTCCAACCCTCATCAGGGGCAGGAATCTCTTTTAGAGAAGCCCTGTCAACTGGTTTTACATATTATGCTCCGAAGCTGCCAGGAATTTGGGGGGGGGGGTTGTTTCTCAATCACTGGGTCAAGGATTGTTGTTATTGTTCATATTTGCCTTTCTAAATCTATCTGGCTCAAATAAATGTAAAAATGAGCTGCTATTCCTGGAAGATCTCATACCAAATTACGTAGGTAGGGTGAGGCAGGGAGTGACCTAGAAGTAAGGCAAGTGGGTGAGAGGTTGAGTTAAACTTGCTTGGGTTTGAGCATTTGTAAATAATGCCCAGCTAGCTGCCTGTCTAGTTCTGATGCATTTCTTAATCTCAGTTGAGACATTACATCTTCCAAGAAGCCTTCTCTGATCCCATGAGTCAAGACTAATTGCCCCTGCCTTATGTGAGTTCCTATGACAGCCTGTTCCTCTCTTGCCATTATGCCTATCATACTTTATTACAAGAACTTATTTTTTCGTGTCGACTCCTTGGCACTCAAAGTTCCTCTAGGGTGAGAACTGTGTCATGTTCACCACCATATCCTCAGCCCCTAGTAGGTACTTCAGCCCCATAGTAGGTACTTCAACACAAATCAGTTGAATCAATGAATAACATGTGACTCCTAACTTTTGGCACTTGGAGAATATCTTCAGCAGCTCCATCCAGGGCCTTCACTGGGGCACCACAGATATAGGTTACTGGTCTCACTAAAGCCAGAGTTGGATTTCTGTAGAAAGCAAATTGCCAGTATATCTGCGTGCAGATGCAAGTGTGTAAGATGCAGTGAGGAAGATGGGAGAATGGGAAGCCTAACATGTTAGGGAGAAGCAGCTATCCAAGCATAAGACATTAGGATGCTAGCTCTCTGGGGATAAAATCAGCCAGCTTTGGGGGACTTGTCCCCATGGGGCAGAGCCCTGTTAGGCTCACAATCAGTTATTCTGACCTAAAGGTCAAAAATACTTGCTTAGCAGGAGAGGGCCTATGGTTTTTAAAAAACTTCAACATTTGGTTTTCTCTGTTTTCCAGATGCTTCCTAAAGGATACTTTTTACCCATTTGGGGATGAGAGTGGCTGTCTTGAAGTTGCCAGGTTTTATGATGAAAACTTTGACTCAGAAGTAGCGGAGGAATTTCCAACTTTTGAGTGAAGAGGTTAGCAAATTCTTTTCTTCAAAATCAACTCTGAAATTGGACAAAACTGTCAAAAACAGTGGTTTAGGGGCTCTGGAAATCAACCGAAGGCAAACAACAAATCAAGAATCATTCATTCATGAAAAACTGCTAGATCTTCAGGTAAAATCTGCAGGAATATGTGGCCTCCTGGATGGGGGCTGTTCTGTCCCCACTCCAGCTCACTAAGTAAGAATGGCAGCACTGTTGGTGCAGAGCGGGCTGGAAATCAGCAGCTTAGCTGTCAGAAGGGGCAGGCTCAATTTCAGGCAGGAGGTGAAAACACACCACAGCATTATCATTAAAAGAAGCAAAGTTTGTAGAAAATGAATGGAGGAGACCCACAGCTCCTCTAGCCTGAGCTTACTGCCCTGGTTGGGGCAAGCAGCAGAGCAGTCAGAAATTCAGCAGTGAGATTCTGGAAATGAGAGAGCCATATAGGGCTGGGATAAGCTCTCCACACACAGCCAGCTGCCTGGAAAACTGTTCCCGCTCATGGCGGTACCTGTGAGAGCTGAGCTGAAAGCAAAAGCCAGGGCTGATCTGAACACTAGATGTACTCTGAATGCCCTCCCAGGCTGTGGCCACCAAAAATGTCTCCAGACATTTCCAAATGTCTTCTGGCAGGAGTGGAGGAAACAATATTGCCCCCCAGTTGAGAAACAATGTTCTAAAGCAGCCATTTAGAAGATAACATTTTTTTAAAAAAAGTTTTTAAAAATCAACAGAGGAATTAAAGTGATGTACTAAAATTTTTTTAAACACAAAAGATGGCAGTAAATGAGGAACAGAAGAACAAAAATGACATAAGACCTATAGAAAACACATAGCAAACTGGAAGATAGAGGCAGGGCTGGTGTGGTTAGCTCAGTTGATTAGAGTGCAGTGTTATAATATCAAGGTCAAGGGTTTGGATCCCCATACCGGCCAGCCACCAAAAAAAAAAAAAAAAAAGGAAGATATAAAGCCAACCACCTAAGTAATTGCTG
Organism: Galeopterus variegatus; assembly: GCF_000696425.1. NCBI lineage: Eukaryota > Metazoa > Chordata > Mammalia > Dermoptera > Cynocephalidae > Galeopterus > Galeopterus variegatus. Next base: position 359,926 of record NW_007727310.1, read on the forward strand.
TAAATGGACTAAACATATTAATCAAAAGGTAGAGATTGTGGGAGTGGATACAAAGGCAAGACCAAACTCTATGCAATCTATAAGAAACATACTTTAGATAGAAAGACACAAACAGATTGCAAGTAGAAGGATCAAAAAAGGTCTACCATGCAAACAGGAATTGTAAGAGAGCTTCAATGTCTACATTAACTTTAAGAAAAGGAATGTTGGGCCGAGCCCATGGCGCACTAGGGAGAGTGCGGCGCTGGGAGCGCAGCAGCGCTACCACCGCGGGTTTGGATCCTATATAGGGATGACTGGTGCACTCACAGCGCTCACTGGCTGAGCATGGTGCGGCTGGTCTCAAAAAAAAAAAAAAAGAAAAGAAAAGAAATGTTAATAGACACAATAGGACATTATATAATGATAAAAGTGTCAGTACATCAGGAAGGTATAAAATTATAAGGTATATGCACCTAACAACAGAACCCCAAAATACATGAAGCAAAATGAACAGAATTGCAAGGAAAAATAGGTAACTCAAAGATTGCAGTTGGATATTTCTTTTTTTTTTTTTTTGTCTTTTTTCCGTGTCCAGCAACGGATCGCAACTCTCAGTGTTGCCCCTGTACCGGACCAGGGACCGGCAACGGGATTGCAACCCTCGGTGTTGCTCCCGTGCCTCGCTCAGCCAGTGAGCGGGAACCGGTCTGTATGTGGGATCCGAACCCTCGGACAGGAGCGCCGCCGCGCTTCCCAAGCGGCACACTATCCAGTGCGCCACCGGGCCGGCCCCAACAGTTGGATATTTCAATATTCCTCTCTTTAGTAATGATAAAACAATTAGACAGAAAATTAGTAAGAATATAGGAGACTTGAACAATATTTCAACCAATTGACCTAACTGATAGTTATAGAATATTCAATCCAACAACAGCAGAAGACACTTTTTTTCTAGCACACATAGAATATTCTCTAGATTAGATGATATACTAGGCCATAAAAGAAGTCTCAATAAATTTTAGAAGATTGAAATCATAAAAAGATTATTCTACAACCACAGAGGGATTAAATTAGAATTTAACAACAAGAAGAAATTTGAAAGCTCCCCAAATGTCTGGAAATTAAGCAACACATGTCTAAATAATCCTTGGATCAAAGAAAAATCACATGGGAAATTAGAAAATATCTTGAATGAAAATAAAAATATATATCAAAATTTATGGGATGCAGCTAAAGCAGCACTTGGAGGGAATTTTATAGCTTTTCATGTGCTCAATATCATTAATCATCAGGGAAATACAAAGTAAACCATAATGTGCTATCACTATACATATATTGGCATAGCTATAATCCAAAAGATTGACAGTGCCAAGTGTTGGTGAAGATATGGAGAAACTAGAACTTTCATACGTTGCTTGTGGGAATGTAAAATGATACAGTCTCTTTGGAAAACAGTTTGGCAGTTTCTTAAAAAGTTAATCAAACCATATGACCCAGTAATTCCACTCCTGGGTAGCTACTCAAGGTAAATAAAAACTGTGTTCACATGAAGGCTGGTATTTGAATGTTCACAGTAGCATTATTTATAATAGTCAATGACTAGAAGCAATCCAAATGTTCATCACTGGTGAATGGGTAAAACAAATGTAGTATATCCATATTATAGACTACAGCTTGGCAATAAAAAAACAAAACAAAACTATTGAGATATGCAATAACATGGACAAACCCCAAAGCATTATCCTAAGTAAAAGAAGCCAAACACAAAGGACTACATATTTTTCTATAAAATTTCTATAAAGGTAAATCTATAGAAACAGAAAGCAGGCCAGTGGTTGCCTAGCAGAGTCAAGGGTGTAAGTGGGAATTGACTTCAGACAGGCACAAGAGAACATTTTGGATGAAGGAAATATTTTTTTACTGAATTATGTGATAATTGCACAATTGTATAATGCTGCAGATTGAATGTCCCCCCAAAACTCATTGAAGCTTGATCCCCATTGTAACAGTGTGAAGAGGGTCAGAAATCCAATCATGACATTTGAAAGGTGGGGCATTTAAAAAGTGATCAGATGGTGAGGACTGTGCCCTTGTGAATGGATTGACCCATTCATGGAATTATGGGCATGGTTCTGATGGCTTTAAAAGGAGAGCGAGTGACAAGGTTAGCTCTCTCTTGTTCAGTCCATTCTCACCATGTGACACCCTGCATTGCCATGGAGAGCCACCAAGAAATAAACCTTTCTTTTTACATTACCTGGTTTCAGGTATTCTGTTATAAGCAACAGAAATGGACATATACATATAAATTTAGTAAAATTGTCAACCTTACATAAAATTCAGTAAATAAATTTGAATGGTATGTAAATTACACCTCAACAAAACCATTTTAAAACCTCAAAACAAGCAGACAGCAAGGATCTCTAGCCTATAAAGGAAGCAACCCAAAGGACAAAACTGATCATAAGAAATGTCTCCAAACTCTCAATTCTCTGCTAAGAGGGGCCCAAGTACATTTAGAAGAATGAAAATCCAATCTACCCCTCCTAGAGAGATTCCAACCATTTGACCCAAAGATTTAGAAATGCAGTTATTAAACCCGTCTAACACCAAAGACTATAAAGGAAGAAGCTTTTGCTGAAGATCCCCTGAAGAATCAACTTATTCTGTGTGACAGAGGCTGCCAGCTGTCCCACAATTTAAAATTCTCCCTTTCTTCTATAAAAATGGAACTTTTAGTTGAATGCATAGCTGCCCAGAATGAGAGCCACAGTTTCAGCCTTTCTTGCAGCTAGGTGTGACAATGTGACTGAGTTCTGGCCAACGTATGTGAACCCAGTGAGGTGTGCCAAATGTCCATGTTATTATGCTCTTCAGTGGTAGAGGCTGGTCCTCCCTTTCTCCATTCTGGCTGGAGGTTATCTTGGAGCCATCTTGGATGATAGGATGGCAGAGCAAAAAGACAGAAGGAGTCTGGGCCCCTGACAAATTAGTAGAGACGAGATTTCATATTATTCTAGGTTTTTCCATGAGGAAAGAAAAACAAAAAGTCTGTCATGTATAATCCACTGTTTATTTTGTTGACTGTGACATGCAGCCGAAACTATATACTACAATGAGAATACAATTTGTTGAGACTACTTTATCAATCTGGAGGCTATTGAGTGTGGGCAATTACTTCCACTAACTTGTTCAGAAAGGAAGGAAGAATGGGAGGGAGGCAGGAAGGAAGGGAATGAGGGAGAGAGGAAAGGTGGAAGGAAGGAAGGAACGCAGGAAAAATGGAGATAGAGATGGAGAGGTTAACATTTCTATCCAGCCCTGATATCTGGAGCATTTTTCTGCTGAGCAAGAAGGAGTTTAGTATGAACCTAGAAAAAGATGGCTGTGATGGACAAACCTTTCTTCATGTTAAGAACAGAAACCAATGTGAGAAATGCCAGGAACTGCTGCAGCTACTCTGCCAGTGGGAAGGGATGCTCTCTTGAGCTGCTGGCTCCGGGTTTGAGCCCAAAGCTCATGAAAAGTTCCTGTAAAGAGGCTGTGGGTAATTACAGGACATGCTACTGGGCAGTCAAAGGATGACGCTAAGAGACTGGCTGGACAAGAGAGGAAGAAAGTTTCTTAGTGAAAGAAAACTGTGAAAGGCCGGAAATTCTTCTGAAATTAGTTTGCTCCAAACTGTGCCAGTGTTGGAGAAGGAAGGGCATAAGCATAGATGTGCAAAACTGAATCAACGGGAGAGCGTGCTTAGTGGCCCCTGGGACTCAGACAAACTGCTTCCCTGTGAAAACCCAGTGGAGGGCTAAAGAAGGGTTTGGAAATTGGAAGATAGGGAACAGCCATTCCCACAGGTTTAAAAGTGAGGGGTACACTAGGATAAACCTCACAATTAGTGGTGGTGCCAATGGATCGCTTGGGGAGAATTTGTTCTCCTATAATCCCCATCAGTGCCTTCTAAGCCAGCACAAAAATAATAATAACATAAAATTATTGTATAGCATTTACTGTGGGTTATACACTATTTTGTATGCTTTACTTATATTAACTCACTCAATCTTTACAACAACTCTTTGAAATAGATACTATTATCCTCATTTTGCATATGAGGAAAATGAGGCACAAAGAGGTTAAGTGCTTTGCCCAAAGTCACCCAGTAAGTGGCACAGGAGGATTTAAACCCAGGAAGTCTGATTCCAGATTTATTTTTAACTACTCTTTGAAAGGAAACTATGGCTTGATATGCATAAGCAACTCTAAGACAAGTGTTTAGCCACCCCACCCAAACCTAATTTCCTCTCATGGGTTCTTCCTATGAAGAAAGTCTGGAGCTACCACCATTGGGGTGTCTGTGACCACCCAATTCAAGAAAAACTGTCACCCTGGAGTATGCAGGTGGTTCTTATAAGCTGACATCAAATGGTTCTCTTCTTTTCTTTATATTAAAAATTGTTTTCCACCTATTCCCTCCCACTCTGTCCTGCTTTCCTGGATATTTGCTGCTGTAGCTACTTACCAACAATTTCCTTCCTCTTTGAGTTCTCAGTCAGAATCTGTTGGATGCTGTCAGTAGACAGAGGTCCAAAGTCCCAGAAATTAGGTGTATTCAGGATGGAAAAAAGAAATTTGGGGGAGGTCAGGAAAACAACCCCCTCCCTACCAAAACTGCTATGACTCTCCATTGCACAGAAGACAGAGCACTAAGTCTCTAGCTTGGCTGGTGAGTCCCCAGCTCCAACATCTGGCTCCATCTCTCCTTTACAAAGTTTTTTTATATGTGTTAGCTTATGTATGCTTTACCTTTAAGACTGGCCCGAAAGCACGTATCTTACTTGTTGGGAAGGCTCATCTCGCAAAGACCAGGAGGCAGAGATCGTTGCAATAAGCAAGAGGTTTTTATTCCAGCATGCTGGGGTTGCTCCATTTTCAGGAAAGAAGCGGCCCCGAGCTCTTAACACAAGCACTTTTTATACAGTTTGGTAGGCAGACTTTGGCAACAGGATGAGTTGTTCACAGCTTATTGGTCATCTGAGGTGACTTTTAAATCTATTGGTGGCTTTCAGTGGGGTGGTACACAGATGAGTAACTGGGGAATTGACTAATAGCCCACCCCTTTTGCGGTTAGGCCCCTCCTGGAACTGGGCGAACTTTGGGCTCTTTGGAAAGTCCCTTCCCCCTGGCAGCAGAAAGTCCTAATTTTCTGGTGATGGAAAGTCTCAAGCACCTGGTAACAGAAAGTCCTAAGTATCTGGTATTGTTTACCAAAAAGGTTGGGGGTTATCTCTACCTCTACATTCCCCCCTTTTTTCTTGTGCATATTTCAATCATGAAATACTGTTTCCTGTTGGTTTAATTCCTGATATTGTTGTCTTAACATCATAATTTGAACGGTACTAACACGTTCTCTAACAAAAGCTACTAAGCGATTTAAAATGCAGGGACCAAAGGTCAGAAGCAATACTAAAATAACTAATGGTCCTAGCAGGGTAGACACGAGTATCGTGAGCCAAGGGGAGGAGTTGAACCATGACTCAAACCATCCCTGATTTTGTTCCCTTTCTTTTTTTCTTTTGGCCAGGCCTTCCCTAATTTTGGCCATGGAGTCTTTAATTACCCCTGAGTGATCAATGTAAAAACAACATTCTTTTCTTAGTGCAGCGCAGAGCCCCCCCTGCTGAAGGAACAAGAGGTCTAGTCCCCCTCTATTTTGTAGGACCACCTCAGAAAGAGAGGTGAGGGACTCTTGTAATTTAGTAATAGAATTTTCTATTTCTTTAATATCAGCATCTATGGCTGCCTATAAACTTTGGTAATTCTGATGTTGAATAGCCAGAGCTGAAGCTCCTGTAGCTGCCCCAGCTGCTCCCAATCCTAAGCCTAAGAGGACAGAGAGCGTGATACTTAGGGGCTCCCTTCTGGTTTGGTAGTTCCCGTTATTTTCATCCCAGTGTGATAATAGTTCTTCATAGGGATGGTAAACAAGCCAAGGCAACAACCGAACCAAGACACAGAAATCCTGGGTCTCGTCTAGGGCCTGTAAGCTAACACAGGGCGTGACCCCAGTAGAGGAGGCCCACCATCCTTCTGGAGGGTGCAACAGATATGTGTCACCAGACCACTCGGTCAAGTTAAGAGTCTGGTTGCACAGCTGGCTGTGTGAGGAAGGGGTTTCTCCCACACATGTTCTTTGCCCCACAACTGCTGACAGAGTGAGTTTGACCTGTCATTGCTGCCAACGACAGTGGGAGACATCAGTTGTAGTGTTAATTTCATTTCTGAAGGCTATTCCTTCAAAATATGGGGAAGCAACATTATAACAAAGCCAGCAGGAGCGGGTAGCATTGGGGTTGGTACTATTTAAGACCTTGAAGGCTTCAGAGATTAAGCGGAATAACCCAGGTTGTGTTTGAGGCCTGGGTTCAGGGGGCTGAGATATTCCCTTTGGTGCCCTAGTCTTGGACCCTTTAGTGGGGGCTGAGGACTCTGGTTGGGTACCCAGGGGTGCTGGGGTAGTCTTTGGTTTGACCCCTGGAACTAGGTATTTATTTGGGCCTATGGCAGTATACTGGGTTTCTATTTTGAGCTTGATGGTGAACAACAGCCCATCATCATACCTCTCTTTATAAAATCTTAACCCCCACATAAATCCTTTTTCCCACCCAGTGGCCTTTTTTCCTGAATCCGTGGAGGACACTCAGAGGGGGTGACACCACCCATTACAGGCAGGGTTATCTTTCCACTTAGAGTGGCTGCTTCCCAATTGGCCTGCCCACCCTGCAGCAGGGGGAGAGAGGTGGGTATAATTAGCAGTTACCTTTATATAGTCCCAGGAGGACGAGGGATTCCAATATGTGTCTCCCGTGGTCTCACAGCCCCAGCCTTTACAGAAATAATCTGCTTTGCCTCCACACTGATAGTTTAGTGCTCTGTCATGGTGGAACCCAGGGCACACATAGAAGGTGAGGGCACTCAGCATACTTCTCTGATCTTTAGTAGAGCAGCCCCCCATGGTTCGAGCCCAAGGCACCCCGGTGGGGAGGGGGTAGAAGGGGGTTTGTGAGCATCAAAGTATCCTTCTAAATCCCAGTTGGCTGGGGCTCCCATGGCTAATTTGCACACATCGGGAAACAGGTCAGGCCACCATTTTCTCGTGGTGACCTTGGATAGGTTCCAGATTTCATCTCCCGCCCCATTTAGAACATACCAAGTTAACTTTGGGGGGATATGTGGGCTGGGAGCTCTCAGGCTCCCGGGAAAGACTGTCAGGTACAGAAGGGGAAAAAATAAAATTTTCATCTTACAATATTTAAGGTGTTTGAACCCCCAGTCCGAACGATTTTGAGCTTCAAGGGGTGTTCCTTGGAACTTTGGGCTCTCCAGGCGACGTCTTTTGATCCTTGGTCCTCTGGTGGTACAGGCTTTACATGCAAGGCGTGGATCCAGGCGGTGATCCCGTCTACTTTTACGGCCATTGGTGTTGTCAGGAGCACCAGGTAAGGTCCCTTCCAGTGGGGCTCCAGAGTCTGGGAGTGATGTCGTCTTACCTAGACTGTGTCCCCGACCTGGAACTTGTGAGAAACCTTGGGGGTCCCAGGTTCATAGGCGGCCGCCAGCTGCATCCAGACTTCCTTCTGCACCACTTGCAGTCCTTTTAACCTGGCATATAAGTCACTGTTACTGTGGCAAGTAGGGTTAAAGACGTTCCCCAGTAAAGTCAAGGGGGCAGGGGCATCATAGAGAATTTCAAAGGGGGTCAGGTTGAACCGGGAGGGGGTGTTCCTAGCTCTAAACAGGGCCAAGGGAAGGAGCACCACCCAGTCCCCGCCAGTCTCCATGGTTAATTTAGTCAGGGCCTCTTTTAGAGTTCTGTTCATCCTTTCTACCTGTCCTGAACTCTGGGGTCTGTAGATACAATGTAATTTTCAATTGACCCCTAGGTGTCTGGCCAATCCCTGGCTTACCTTGGCCACGAAGGCAGGCCCATTGTCGGACCCGATGACCTTGGGTACTCCGAAGCGTGGGAAGATTTCTTCTAGGATTTTCTTGACCACAACGGTGGCAGTTTCCTGCTTTGTTGGGAATGCTTCTACCCATCCCGAGAGGGTGTCTACAAAAACTGGGAGATACTTGTAACCATATTTACCTGGCTTGATCTCTGTAAAGTCTACTTCCCAATATACTCCTGGTCTGTCACCCCTGAGTCTCTTGCCAAGTCCTATGGTATTTTTACAGACATTTACTTTTTGACATGGTACACAATTTTTAACTATTTGTTCTGCCAGTTGTTTTAGCCCTATGATGTGATTGAGATCCAGTACCGAATACCAGGTCCCGTCTGGGGGTAAAGAACTTAAAAGATTATAGGGGTTAGGAGCTGTGGAGTGGAGGTCGGCCACCCGCTTGTTTACCTCTCAGAGGTCTTGGACCGGTCGGTAGTCATTAGTCCCAGGTTTTCAGACTGGTAGCAAGGGCGTGTCCCAGGCTGATTGGCACTTTCGTAGGATCCCCAGCTGGAGCAAACAGGCAATGTGGGGTCGGATGCCTTCGTGTGCCTCTCGGGACATTGGGTATTGACGGACAGCTATAGGACTGGATTGAGCCTTCAGCTCTACATGGATGGGGGGCTGGTTTTTAGCCTTCCTTATCCATGCAGTTTCTCCCCACGCCTGGGGGTAGTTTTCTAACCACCAGTCCATCTGTCTGGTCTCCTGCCCTTGTTTTTCAAACAATTCATCTTCCAACCTGAGAGTTAGTATCTGGAGAGGCTTTCCTTGTTGATTTAGCACCCAAGGTCCCTAGGGGTCAAAATGAATTTGAGCACCCATTTTGGTGAGGAGGTCTCTTCCCAGTAGTGGGTAGGGGCACTCGGGAATGACAATGAACGAGTAGGATACCCAGCCCACGCCTAGATCCACCGTTCTTCGGGTAGTCCATGAGTACTGTCTGTTCCCTGTAGCCCCTTGTACCCATGACTTCTTTTTATTTAAGAGGGGTCCATTTGCTTGTTGTAACACTGAATGTTTGGCTCCAGTATCTACCATGAACTGAGTAGGCTTCCCCTCCACTTTTAGGGTTACCCTGGGTTCAGGGAGGGGGTCTGAACCTTGTCCCCTCTAATCACTGTCTTCCTGCAGGGCCAAGACTTTGGGGGCCTGAGGCGTTCTCTTTTTTCTTGGGGCATTTTCGAGCCCAGTGTCCTTTCTCCTTGCAGTACGCACATTGATCCTTTGCCAGGGATCCCTTCCTGTTGCCTGGTACTGTCTTACTAGGTTCCCTGGTTTCCCTGACTACAGTGGCCAGAATTTTGTGAAAATTTCTTTCTTGGCACTTTTCTCTCTTCCTTTTCTTCCTCTGACTCTCTATTATGATAAACCTTTTCAGCCACCTGCACTAATTCCCTTAATGACTTATCTTGTAACCCTTCAAGCTTCTGCAGTCTCTACTAGACTGGTCAATAAAAGCAACTGTCACTGTAGCCTTGTGCTCTTCACCACTAGGACCATACAGGGTAAACTGATGGAATGCCTCCATGAGTCTCTCCAAAAATGCTGATGGAGACTCATTGGGCCCCTGGATTACCTCTCTTACCTTAGATTGGTGGGGTGCTTTGCTGCCCCTTGGAGACCTGCCATTAGAGCCTGGTGATAGACCTTCAGGTGCTCCCTACCTTCTGCCTAGTTGAAATCCCAGTTTGGTCTGGTCAATGGGAATCCTGCATCTATAACATCAGGGAGGAGGGTAGGTCGCCCATCGTCTCCTGGAACGTTCTTTAGAGCCTCCAGGAGGATTCATTGTTTCTCCTCGGTGGTGAACAGGACCTGGAGGAGCTGCTGGCAGTCATCCCAGGTGGGCTGGTGGGTATAAAAGACAGACTCCAAAGAGAAATTAGGCCTTGTGGCTCATTAGGGAAAGAGGGATTCTGGTTTTTCCAATTATATAAGTCACTTGTGGTAAAGGGAACATAGACCATAAAGGGTTCTTGGGCACTGGGGCCTGACGTAAGGGCAAAAGGGGGGGCAGGAGACGTGAGCTACAAGGGGTCCGTGTTTGTGAGTCAGGTACAAGGTCTGGCCAAGGCCTCATCTGGTTTCTGTTCTCATCTTCGCTGTTATCTCAGGACCTTGCAAGATTTTGATTTGTGCCAGTGTACTTGGCTAGTGCCCAAGGTCAGCTTCAGTCGTTTGGCCTTGATCATTTCTCAAAACTCTACAAGTCCCAAAGAAAGAACGGTTAGTTTTGCAAAGTACTAATTAGCTTCTCAGCCTTGTTTTTCTACTTAGTGAGTGATATGAGAAAGTGAGGGGATGGGAAGCAAGATTGGAAAGAAAAAAACTGTCCTTTTTAAAAAAATCCCCCGCCCCCCCGTAGCCCAGGCTGCTTTAGGTCCCAAAATGGCTTCAGTCCTGCTCACTCCAACAATTCCCCATTGTCAATAGTTCTTTCCACTTTTATGGAATGGGCAGCCGACTCATCTGACTGCTTCAAGCTGTTTTCAGGGCGCAGTAGGGGTTAATGTGGAATGGAACTATTTGACATGATGGAGGACATAGCTACCTGGCTGGAGTGGCACAGAGGATCAAGGGCATTTGTTTATCTATTGTCTTAACAGTTGATTCACAACAGGTGGCTTACTCAGAGTTAGCAAGCTATACATTAATTGGTGCATCAAGAATTTTAAGAACTTACATGAATTTTTTGTTTAGGAACAGGATGTCTCATCCAATTCATGAGTCTCTTTCTTCAAGTTTATGAAACTTTAGAGAACTGCTTGTGTAGACAAGATATCATTTCCCCTTTTTTGATCAAAACATTCCTCATGGAAGCATTGAAGATCAATTTTCTGATTGGAAAGGTTTTACTTTTCTTTGTATGGATGCCTCAGTGCAGGGAAGACTTATTCCCAGATAGACATGTTATTTTATAATTAACCTTTTTAATTGTATACTGTTATATAAAGAGAGCAAATTTTTATTATATTTATTTAAATAACCATATTACCATAAAAATCAGAAGGATACTCACAAATAGTTTTCAAATTTTGGAGGAATCATAAAGAGGAAAAAGGCAAATATTTTCATCTTTGTTTATAAAGTACATTTTACCAAATTGCTGTGAGTTATAGATAGCTTAGAGAAAAAGTTTCCTTAAATCTGGAAAACAAAACATTTAAGTAAAGAACAAACAATGAAAGTTACAAAACATTTTTATCAGTTACTTAACTTTGTATACTTAATTTTTGCTATGCTTGATCTTAATTAGTAGTTCTATAAACTCATCAGATTTCTTACTAGAGTTTTGAAAACCTTTTATTTTGTCCATTGTTCTTAAAGTTATTTGACACTTGTGTTTAAGAGTACTTGTTAGAGACTTTTGCAAATTTACTAAGCATCTGGTCAATATTTTAAGAAAATCTCATTCTAACATAGGGGAAATTTAGTTCTATATCACTGTTTTCTTAATATTAAATTTAGTCTTTAGAAAAACTTAGCTAATTGCCTTTTAATTATAGTCATTTTAATCATACACAAAATTCTTTCATAAATTCGCTGTTCACAAACCATTATTACCACTTACTCAGACCTTCGATGACATGCTTTAGATTTTTCATTTGTCCTATACTTCCCACTTCCTAAATAACCAGTTATTTTGCTCTAGGACAAAAGTTCACTACACAAGATGCTTTTTCACAATGAAGTATCTTCTTTTCTTTTCAGCCCTCTTAACCACAACTACATCTCTATGTCCATAGCTTTCTTTATATCGCCTCTTTTCCTGCATACTGATTTCCTTTTTTAACAACAATACTAAATTAACCTCATTTATCTAAAAATCCCATGATCAAAGATCATTCTGTTTTAGGCTTGGCTTATAACTTTAACCTTAAAACCTCTACCAAAGACAAATGTAACCCTGTTTGACCAGTAAACCCAAGCAGATAATTCCAAAAACATTTCTCATAGCAGTGTGATTTTCAAAAAGCCTTTTCACCCTTTTTTTCCCTTCAGTTTTAGTTTAATGTTTACATTTAGCTAGAACTGGCTGAGTTGTATAAGAAAAACAGAATCTCCAAGTGGCCTTGATTCTTCTAACAGTTTTCTCTTTATCTTGGCTGAAATGCCATAGACAGTGAGTTTTTCTTATAACACTTGCAGAACTCTGTGCACAGATAGAAAAATTTTGTCCAGAGACTTAGCTAATTACAGTGTTCAGTTTTTCAAGCTTGCCAGGAGAAACTGAGAAAAAATAATTTCTTTCAGTCATCAGGTCTTTAATGACCAAAAGGCACAAACTTAGTTACTCAAACACAAACAGACAGACAAATTATTAGCCCTGGCCTTCACATCAGTCCAGTATTTCAGAGTCAGATTTAAAGGGGTAGAGACAGTCTGCCCCATGTCACCCCAGAAAGTCATCAGTCCCAACACACACGCAACCAGACAAACAGAAACCAAAACACTGATGCACCCCTGCCACGGGCGCCACAACCTGATTATCAGAGAACTCGGGAGGGGTCCCCTTCCTAGAGATCTCCCATGGAGCCAAACCTGTTCATCTCCAACAGAGGAATCTGGAGCGTCCTCCAGGATTCCTGTGGCCGTGACATGCCAGTACATCTACCCACCGCTATGACCACTACAGACCGATGGCTCCGTCTCGGAGCCTCCGAAATACCAAAACCAGATCAATGACTCCGTCCTGGAGCCACCGAAACCAGGCTGATGATTCTGTCCCAGAGCCACCAAAACCAGACTGATGACTCCGTCCTGGAGCCACCGAAACCAGACCGATGCCACCAACAAGCCAAAACCAGATTATAATCGACAACTTACAGCAGACAACAAAGACAGACACAGACAGACAGACAACCGCGGTACCTGCTCAAGCGATCCTCCATTCTCTAGTCTCTGGTCCCAGAGAGAGCCGCTTCCCGGCCAATGCACCAAAATGTAAGACTGGCCTGAAAGCGCGAATCTTACTTGTTGGGAAGGCTCATCTCACAAAGACCAGGAGGCAGAGATCATTGCAATAAGCAAGAGGTTTTTATTCCAGCATGCTGGGGTTGCTCCATTTTCAGGACAGAAGTGGCCCCAAGCTCTTAACACAAGCACTTTTTATACAGTTTGGTAGGCAGACTTTGGCAACAGGATGAGTTGTACACAGCTTATTGGTCATCTGAGGTGACTTTTAAATCTATTGGTGGCTTTCAGTGGGGTGGTACACAGACGAGGAACTGGGGAATTGACTAGTAGCCCACCCCTTTTGCGGTTAGGCCCCTCCTGGAACTGGGTGAACTTTGGGCTCTTTGGAAAGTCCCTTCGCCCTGGCAACGGAAGGTCCTAATCTTCTGATAATGGAAAGTCCTAAGTACCTGGTATTGTTTACCAAAAAGGTTGGGGGTTATCTCTACCTCTACATACCATAGCCCTTTGGGGGAGGTATTATTATTCCAAGTTTATTGGGAAAGACACTAAATCACGAGGGATTAGATGACTTGCCCTAGGTCACACAGAGAGGAGACAGAATTTTATCACAGATGTCCGGACTCCAACTCCCATGCCCCATTGCACCAGCATGCGTGAGAGCGTTGAGAAAAGACCCTGAATGCAGACAAGCAAGACCCATTCAAAAATGTTCAAATGATATGGATGAAGTCAAATTTCTTCAACAAGACATGGCATAATTTATATAAACTAACTTTGTGAAATAGCGAAGTGTTACACAAAGATTACTTATTATTAAATAGTTTGTACTTATATAAAGAATACACCCATGTCTACATACCATAGAGTATGACTAGGTAGAATTACCTGCTGTCTTAGATCCAGAGCACTGCTCCTTCCTATCAAAGTATATAAATAAGAGCAAATTTTGTAACTTAGAGTCTTTCACTTATTTGGAAAGCTGGTGTCATCTTGAGGGGCCAGTATTTGGAATAAGAGGAAATCCAGATTAAAAGATATAAATCTAAGTCATACTTCTGTTCCCCACACGCTCCTTCACCCACTAGGAGGCAGCAGCAATGCTCTCTGTCCTGGTGACGTATAGGGTCACCATCTCCAGCCTGTCTGACATCTGGGGCCTCGGCTGCTCAGCCCCCTTCTCCATCAGACACGCAGCCAGCACCCTCAAGCCTTGCATGTCTGGCTGTCTGGCCAGCAGCTTCCCAAAGCCCAAGTCACAGCCCGTAACTAAGATGAACTTGTCTCAGAAGTGGCTCACCACATGCTCTCACAGCAGAGAAGGTAGCAGAGCTACATGCAGGAGTTTCTCCTTCCTCTTCAGTGGAAGAGAAATTCAGATCTTTCCTTTCTTGACGAAATTAGACAGGAAAACTGGCATTTCTCTATTTATATACAAAGCCCTTTGAGATGTCTCCTAAGTGGAGTCTCAATTCTGCCTTCCATAATTGTTTATTTGCAGTTCATTTTCATCTCCTGATTGAAATCTGTCCTTGACTATTAAATAAATACTCACAATTTTTTTTTTCGGTCTTCACCCCTCCTGCTTCATATCAGAAGTTCCAAATGGAACGTTTTGTTTGTTGTTCCAAGTTTGGCATTAAAATTCTCTATATCTGTTTGTTTTGGTGCAGAGGCAGCATTTACACTATTCTTGTATAAGAATGCTTCAAATGGGCTAGCCCAGCAATAGTTCAATGATCCCCATATTACTCTGGATTCCTCTCTCTCCTCCCACCACCCCTCATTTTTTGGATGAGGTTCACTGGAGATCAGGGAACTTGCTGAGACGCATGGCAAAAGCAAGCATGTCTCACAGAAGAGGCAACCACTGGAGGACAGAGGCCCCCTTGTCTTTGGGGGGAAAGACCTGGAAGAAAGGCCCAAGTGAGGCTGAGTAGGAGAGATTTCAGAAGGTTCATGGAAACAGAAGCAAGCCATATCACAATTGCTGGCCATAAAATCCTGTTGTAAATGAATGTGTACAGAAATGCTCCCCAGGATGAAATCAGCAAATAAAGAATGACATAGTCAAAGAATAGGATCCTAGAACTTGAAGGACCTGCTCTGCCATTTGCTTATAGATTATGTAATTACCCTCTCTGGGTCTCAGTTTCCTCCTCATTAAAACTGGAATAATAATACCTACCTTTCAGAATTAGTGTGAAGATTAAGGTGCTTAGAACAGTGCCTGGCATATAGTGAGCACTGTGGAAGTGTGTGCTATTGTAGTGTGTGGTGAACTACGAGGGTGGAGGCCTGACTCTGCCACTTATTAGCTGTGTAATATTGTACAAATTACTGAGCCTCTCTGAGCCCCAGTTTCCTCTTCTATAAAATAGGAGCAACCTCACAGGACTTTTTGCAGAGATTAAAATTAAACAGATAATGTATGGAAAACACTAAGCACAGTGCTTAGAACTGAGTAAATGTCCAATAAATGCTAGTTGTTATTACTTCTATTGTTTTAGTGTTACATTTCTCTCATCATGTCTAGACTTACTCCTCTTGTTCCCCTCCAATCCAGTTTGTCCCAATTTATTTCCCAATGGCAGCAAAAAAGTAAATAACCTATAGTGACAGCAAGCACATCAGTGGTTTTCTGGAGCCAGGGCAGAGGGGAGGGGAAATTAACTACAACTGGGCACAGGGGAACTTCCTAGGATGGGAAAAATGGTCTACATTTTGACTGGTGATGGTGGCACAGGTGTATTCATATGTCAAGACTCATCACACTGTACACTTAAATAAATGCATTTATTTTTATGTAAACTTTACCTCAAAGATGTTAATCAACGTTATAAAAAAAAAAGGTAAGCAGCTTCCCCTGTCATCTTCTACATTACTACATTTTCTCTTCTCCATGGAACTTATCAGTATATAAAATTATTTCATTCTTTCTTTATCTATTGCTCAACCCCTCCCTCCAATAGAATATAAACTCTTTGAGGGCAAGGACTCTGTCTTATCCCTGACTGTAATTCCAGAATCTAGAACTATGCCTGACACATAGTAGGAGCATGAATAAATTCTTCTTGACACTCTAACTGATTAAAATCCATCAGTGGTTCTACCTCCAAATTATATACTGATTTCATCCATTTTCATAATTCCTGCTACCACCACTTTAACCTAGGGTACCATCATCTCTTGCCTGGATTATGCATTGGCCTCCTTGTGGGTCTCCTTGCTTCTACCATTGCAGAGATTGACTCATTTAAGTCTCCACAGAGCCCCTATAGTAATCTTTTAAAAATATAAATCAGATTACATTACTCTCCTGCTTTTAAAAAAAATGTGGTTATATAATGATTAAGAAGCTGAAAAAGTGAACAAGAAAAGGAAAGGCAATTTAAAACTCTAGGAAAATGCAAAAGCTATATAAGAGAGGTCATGGTCCTAATATGAGATGAACTAAAATATAATATTGGAACAGATATGAATCTTAGTCCACAAATTCAAAAAATACCTCAACTATTAATGGTGAGGTAGAGGAGTGGCTCTCAGACCAAAAAATAAGTCTTGTATCTGCACAGGTTACTACTTAAATGTCTGCTATCCCAGTCTACACGCCCTTCTTGTGTGGCAAATCTCAGCTGCATTCTTGCCATAGTGGGACACATGAGTCTTTTGTGAAGTCATCCAAGGTCTCTTCTACTTAAAGACTCTCTTGAGTCTTGCCACTTCCCTAAGGTGCTTCCAAGAGGTGAGCCCTGGTCCCTCCTGCTTTGGGAGCTCCAAACCTCACCCCCTTGTCTCATCAGCCAGAGTAAATCTCCTCATCATAGGGGAAAGGCCCTGCTTCTCTAAGACACTGTGTACACCACAAGTCACATTGCCTTTTGCTTCTTTCCCCAAACTCTGCAATTCTTCTAAAGATATTAGGGTTGGGGAAAACTACAGCTGGAGAAAGTGCAGGAAATTTATGTATTCTGTCCTGCCAAGCATCTCACTCCAGGTAAAGAAGTACCAAATTGGCTACCTACTTGAGTGGGGAAAAGGGGAATAGGAAAACAATGAGTGACAAAAAGTGTAAATTAATATCTCAAAATATCATCTAGCCATAGCTTCTCCCTAGCAAATCTTTGTGTTTTCAACAAAGAAAATTTATTTTTGGCCTTTGTTTAACCCTTTCAATAGCATAGAGGTCTGAGTTTTGAATTTTCTAGGGCAGTAGGTATTGTGACTGATTCTTCAACATCCCCATTCTGTCCCCTGATTAAGCAATTCATGGCACTTTACCCCCTTGTCAGTGATTGCTTCGTGGATAGGCAAGTTTAAGTCAATTTGTGTCAATGGGATTTGAGGGGAGCCTTGATGAGGGCTATGGGAAAGAAACTTTCTCAGTCTTAAACAACATGGAAAGATAGGTTTTTTCTTCTATAAGTTATGAATGAGGAAGCATAGAGTTTCCATTGCTGCTGTCAGTCATACCATAATGATAAAGGATAAAGCTAAAACTGTGGTGGCAGAGCAAAGAAGTAGAAAGACCCTACATCCTTGATGCTGTCATTCTGCCACTGGGTCCTGCCCTCATTCGTTATTATTTAAGCCCATGCGATTGGGCTTTTCTGTTACTTGTTGCTCAGCATTCTACCTGATTCAGAATGTGGTGCCAGGAATGGAAGTGCCGCAAATAACAGATTGTAGTGGGTTCATAGCGGCACCCAAAAAGGTATGTCTATGTGCTAATCCCTGGAACCTGTGTTAACTTATTTGGAAAAAGACTTTTTGTGGATATAACTGTTACATTTTCTTATTTTCACGTTCAGCCAGATGCCGAAGAGACACAAGTTAAAGACATTTTAATTTTAAAAAATTTCACATTTGACCTTTATTACATGACCATTCATCAAGATCAAAAGAGTCTTTTCAACAGAACTTCATATGACCTAGAAATTTAAGGCTTCTTTTTTTTCTAAAAATAAAGTTCCATGGCTTATTTCACAATGTTACTAATTTAAGAAAGTGATTGTCCTGTAACTAAAAAAAGAACTCTGGTCTGAGAGTTGGAGCATCTGAGTTTTGTCCCTATGGCCACTGAGCTGGGGGGTCTTGAGTTGGTCAATTGCCCCTCTGAGCATTGGTTACTTCTTCTCTGGAACTATCAGTGGCTCCCAAGTGCCCATGTACATCAGAATCATCTAGGTCTTTGTTACAAATACAGATTTCTGGGCCCTATCCCAGGGTTACAGAATCAGATTTTCTAATGTTGGGGCCCATGAATCTATATTTTTAATTAACTGGGTGACAATGGTATGCAGACAAGTTTGGGAACTATTAGATGATGACCTCCAGAGTTCCTCACAGCTCTAAAAATTTGTTTTCTGATTTCTGTTCCTTCTATCACTGTTCGTTCTACCTCTGTTACTAGATATTGTGCTAAAACAAAACACAACACAAAATAAACAATAAAAAACCAAGACAGAGGTTTAATCATCTTTATATCTCCCCAGCACCTACACGGTGCCTGGTGGGTAGTAGTCACTCAATAAATATTTGAAGAATTAATTCAGTGGTGATTAAATAAATGAATATTATTTAATGTGGATCCCAATCCCTGTGGACAGAGAAATCGAAAAAGAGAGAAAATATTTTAAACTTTTATGTGATATAATCTTGCATATCTACTATGTACTTCAATAATGGGTTATGTGAATGAGGTTAGTGCATATTTAAAGACCCAATAGGAAGGTGGTTGAGAGTCTTCCATGGGTTAGATTATCCTACAGTGTTTTCCAGTGGAAGTGACAGCCGAGAGGGGCTCATGATTCAGCATGAGCTGGTTTTCCTCTCCTTGACTTTTCCAGGTCCAGAAAAAGGCATATCCTGCCTGGGTGGCAGATGTCCCTGGGGCCATGCCACAGGTCTCTGAACCTGCAAAGGCCACCTCAGATTTCTGTGGGGCCCTGGTGGGTGGGAAGAGGCACTCATCTTCTGTTAGAAGTTACTGGTAAATTCACCAGCAGTGGAGGTCAGCTGAGCAAAGTGTCCCTTACAGCCAGAACATCTCTCAGGACGTCTGACACTACCTCTTGTGGCCCCAAAGTCCTTTCTCCCTCCCCAGCCCTTCACACTCTACCCATCACCCCTTGAACTTCCCCAGCTCAGACACTGTCTGCTGGCCTTGGAAGGTACCGGCTCAGGATGAAATCTGTCACAGGGGTGGGCAACTTAGCCAGGGGGATGTAGAGGAGTTTGGCATCCAGGCCAGGGCTGTAGCGGATGCGGGGGCTCCGGGAGACAACAGCGTGTTCCATGCTGTTGATGACATCTCTGATTCTCGGCTCTGCCAGCTGCATCATGTGTTCTAACTTGTCAGTGTCTGTTTGAGGGTACAGAGGGGAAAAAAATGAAAGGCCCTGTTATTTTTCATAAAAGATGGTTTCTTCTGAATTCCATCCAGGCTCCGTTTCCATAAGTTCCCTGATCTAACATTTCAGGCAGGTCTGCCAGACCCTCCAGGTTGTCCCTTACACAAACACCATTTATAACATTATTATAGATAAAATTATTTCTCTTCCTGAATCCAGCAATTGTGCATTGAGTTCCTACTATTGCATTAAACTAGCAACGAGAACAGCTGTGCCCAGTTCTTCTTATAACTGTGCTACTTGTCAGTTGTATGGCTTTGAGCTTAAACTTCCATTATCTATAAGATGAGGATATTAATACCTTCCCTGGACAATAACAAAGATGATTAATAGCAGGGTAGGTGGTGGGGAAGAACAGGATAGGAAATATGTGTATAGAAAAATCGGAAGGAAGGGAGTAAAAATATTGTCTGGCTGGTAGTATTATTCCTAGCTACTGGAGGCTTTTTTTCTTTGACTGGTAAGGGGATTGCAACCCTCGGCACGGTGTTGTCTGCACCACGCTCAGCCAGTGAGCGCACCGGCCATCCCTATATAGGATCTGAACCCGCGGCCTTGGCGCTACCAGCCCCGCACTTTCCCGAGTGAGCCACGGGGCCAGCCCTGGAGGCTTTTTTTCTATGTACTTCCTAGTGTTCCCACATTTCTGACAAAAGCATTTAGGAAAAAATGTTATTAAAAATAGTAATATTGTCCCTGCCTTGGTCACAAGGCCATTTTGGACTCAAATGATTTAAGGCACAGACAGGTAGAGCCTTGTAAGGCTCTGACAAATGCATTGTACACACAGGTGTGCAGATGGGTACAGGGCACCCAAGTGACACACGTCTGCAAAAACTCACAACGTAAATAGGAGACAGGCCACATGGTGCACTCAGCAGGCCCTGATCTGCACTCTCATCCCGGGACTCTGAAACAGGGGCAGGTTGGAGGGATTCATACTTCACTGAGAGCCACGAGAACTGAGGAGAAAATGGTGCCTGAGAGTCAGACTTCCCTGATAAGGGATTAAACCTTGAAAACAGAGAGGGAGCAAAAGCTGCCCCGACTTTGGGAATGGTCCAGAAAGGCAGAGAATTCACTCCTCAGGGTCAGCACCCTTGTGGGTGTTTGGTGAGGACAGAGCAGTGTTGCTTCAGTACGCTTCACCCCAGACTCTGAGGAATTCCCATTCTGTGTCCTGGAGAAAAAACTGTTGCAAACTACATTCTGGGGTTCCAGAAAGAGCCACATTGCTATGGTTTAAATGTTTATCCTCTCTGGAACTCATGTTGAAACTTAATCCCCAATGTGGCAATATTGAGAGGTAAGGCCTTTAAGAGGTGAATGGTTCATCAGGGAAGAACAATTAAATCCATTTGTGGATTAATGGATTATCACAGAAGTGGAACTCGTAGCCTTATGAGAAGAGGAAGAGACCTGAGCGAGCATGCCCAGCCCCCTTGCCATGTGGTGCCCTGCCCTGCCTCAGGACTCTGGAGAGAGTCCTCACCAGCAACAAGGCCCTCACCAGATGCCCTCTCTCAACCTTGCACTTCCCAGCTTCTGGAACTGTAAGAAATAAATTTAATTTCTTTATAAATTACCCAGTTTTAGGTATTCTGTTATAAGCAACAGAAAATGGACTAAGATACACACTAACTTTAAGCCAGAATGTCTATAGAGCAATAATGTCTCAAGAAGCCAACATCTTGTCCTCCAACCCCAGGCCTGGCATGGAGTCCACCACCAGCTGAGCCAAGGTGGGGAGGCAAGTGTCGAAAGAATTCCTCAGGATGCTCAGAGCTACTCTCAGTACCTAAGAGCCAGAGAAGCTGGGCAGAGCAGTTGAGGCAAGCTGACATGATGAAGATGGTTTGGGGACTAGGCTCTGAAAGGCAGGGTGGAGGAAGGTACCCAGTCATGAGAAGTGCTGTGAGGCACTTTCTTTCATTGTTCTCTTGAATGTTTATTAGCTCCTACCTTGTGCTGGGCACCCTACTAGGCATGGAGTGGGAAGGGAGACAAATGTACCCAGCTCGCCCCTATTACTGTCCTAGACAGAGAGGAAAGACACGGACTTTGGATTTGGGCACCATGGAAAATGTTTTTGTTATTGTGAGGATTAAGCAAGATAAAGTCTGTAAAGTACCAGGGACTGGACTTTGACACATTATATGGCGCCAATAGCTGAGTTTCTGTCCCCTTCTCCTTTGCCAGAGACAGGTCCTGGGATTCTTCTCCCCAAGAAGAAAGGGGGACTAAAAGGGGAATTTTTGATAGCCTCTGCAGCAGAGTTGAGATGAAAAAAGAAGCTTGGTCAGGTGGCTGCACTCTCCTCGGCAATGTTACCCAAGCTGGGCTGTGGTTCATCTGCAGATCTGTTAGGACAAGAATACCATTCTCTGTTCGCCTGCCTGTTCTAGTGAGTCTATGTGCCACTTCTGTGGGAATGTGCCCCTTCTGTGGGAATGTGCCACTTCTGTGGGAATGTGCCCCTTCATGTCAATTGCTATTAACTAGCCATTTCCAATATGATTCTATTTTGGGTGTAGTTAAAGATGACTCCAAGAAATCTGGGGCCTGGTCCTGGGGCTCACGAGCTGTTTGGCTGGCCACAGCAACTTGCTGGTTTGTGTCCAGTGGTGCTGTGTGACCACTCCTAAATATTTCTTCAAACTGTCCCACAGTCAGCCCCCTGTCCCCCCGTCTCCCCCCACCACTTCCCACCACCACCGTGGTTTTTAACTTCGTGTCTTTACCATTCCTCCCCTGGGTTTCTGCAGCAGCCTCCCAGCTGGCCTCTATCCTGCCCATAGCAACACAAATCTGACCAGTCATTCAGACCCATTTTAAAGGGTTCCCATTCCTTCTGGATAAGATCCACACTCTTTAATGCAGCCATCAAAGCCTTTCATGATCTGATCTCTAACTCTCCTGCCTCAATCACCACCACAACCAATTCATGCTTCACTCTCGACAGACTAGTCATAACAATAGCTAAGGTTTGTTGAGCTCTTCCTACAGCTGAGCCGAGTACTTTACATTCTCCTCACAATCTGTGAGAGAGGAATTGTTATACTTTATAAATGGATAAACTGAAATTTAGAGAGTTGAGGGACTGGAATCTAAACCCTGAATCCACTGCCTCCAAAAGCACAGGTCTCTCAAATGGTGCTCGTGTTCTTCCTTCTGTGGCGAACATCTGCCATCTCTTTCCCTGTGGTGAGCTCCTACTCATCCTTCAAGACTCACTAAGGCATTAATTGTCACCTCAGTGAGGCTTTTTTTTTTCCTTTTTGTCTTTTTTCGTGACCGGCAACGGATCGCAACCCTCAGTGTCGCGCCCGTACCAGACCGGGACCGGCAACGGGATCGCAACCCTCGGTGTTGCTCCCGCCCCTCGCTCAGCCAGTGAGCGGCCAGTCTGTATGTGGGATCCGACCCCTCGGTGGGAGCGCCACCACGCTCCCCAAGCGGCGCACTGTAGCAGTGCGCCACCGGGCCGGCCCTCAGTGAGGCTTTTTTTTTTCCTTTTTGTCTTTTTTCGTGACCGGCAACGGATCGCAACCCGCAGTGTCGCGCCCGTACCAGACCGGGACCGGCAACGGGATCGCAACCCTCGGTGTTGCTCCCGCCCCTCGCTCAGCCAGTGAGCGGCCAGTCTGTATGTGGGATCCGACCCCTCGGTGGGAGCGCCACCACGCTTCCCAAGCGGCGCACTGTAGCAGTGCGCCACCGGGCCGGCCCTCAGTGAGGCTTTTTTGACAGCAGAGTTATATCTCTGTACTGTGAGTCTGTGTCGTACTCACGTCCACTACTGCCCAGTGCTCCGTGTGGTATAGGATTTGCTTCTAGATCTCCCCTGCTAGATTCCCAGAGACTTTGTCTCATCTCTGTATCCCAATAAACACTCAGTAAATTTTTCTGAAAATTTTTCTCTAAAATCATGATGTAGATTACAGATGAATAGGCCCATGGTATTTTACAAACTCAATCAGTGCTATTCTTTAGAATAACAATACCAGATTTTTGACAAGTGGTTTTCAGAAGTAGTTTGCCTTTATACATATTCTTTCATGAACCACACTGAAGACTTTACAACCTCTGCTGCACTGAGTACTTAGAAAATGGCTCTGTGAAGTTTTCAGACACTGGCTAAATCTGTGTTTCATTCCAGCCTCATAGCAGCCCCATAAATAATTTGGATCATTCTTTGCTAAGGGAGTTTTAGGATATTATTCCTTTCCATCAACATCTACTTCCCTTGTTCCCAACAGCTGCAGATTTCCCTTCAGGAGTCCGTGCCTCCATGTCCTTTGGTCTGGGCAGAGCACGTGATCCAGCCTGACCCAGTCAGACCATCACATTCCCCAGGGCTTAGTGATTGGCTCAGGCCTGGCATATCCCACAGTTCTCTCTAATCCAGCCACCACAGGCCTTCCAAGTCAGAGTGAACATTAGGACTTTTAGCAGAGCTACTGGAAAGACGCTCCATTTTCCTCAGTAGACCTCGCCCTGGCAGGAGGTGCGGAGATGCTGCAACCATGTGGCCCCCACAGGGGGAGAGCTTGTGAGACTGGAGTCAATACAAAAGAAGCAGAGCCAATAGATAGGGTGAAATCAGGTCATAACAACATCATTTGTGGGCTGGATCAGGCTGTACTTAAAGCCCATTTTGCTCAACTTTTTAATCATGTGAGTCAAAAAAATTCCTTTTCTGGGCCGGCCCGGTGGCGCACTGCTACAGGGCGCCACTTGGGAGTGCGGCGGTGTTCCCACCGAGGGTTCGGATCCCACATACAGACCGGCCGCTCACTGGCTGAGCGAGGTGCGGGCACAACACCGAGGGTTGCGATCCTGTTGCTGGTCCCGGTCCGGTACGGGCGCGACACTGAGGGTTGCGATCCGTTGCCGGTCACGAAAAAAGACAAAACGGAAAAGAAAAAAAAAAATTCCTTTTCTGGGCCGGCCCGGTGGCGCACTGCTACAGGGCGCCACTTGGGAGTGCGGCGGGGTTCCCACCGAGGGTTCGGATCCCAGATACAGACCGGCCGCTCACTGGCTGAGCGAGGTGCGGGCACAACACCGAGGGTTGCGATCCTGTTGCTGGTCCCGGTCCGGTACGGGCGCGACACTGAGGGTTGCGATCCGTTGCCGGTCACGAAAAAAGACAAAACGGAAAAGAAAAAAAAAAAAAATTCCTTTTCTGCTCAAATAATTTGGGCTGGATTTTCTCTCACTTGTAACTGAGAAAGTTCCAACTGATGTAAGTCTTTAGGACATTTTTCTCCTCACAGAATTCTAACATGTCCAGAACCAAAAGATTACTTTCTCAGAGGAATACTTCTCCACATATTTTTCCCTGGATCTTCCCTAAATCAATGAATGACTGATACCTCTATCTGCCACTCATCCTTGATGGTTCCTTCTCCCCTGCCCCCAGTAGTGGCAAGTGTAATCCACACCTGGCATCCGCCAACTCCTGTCCAACTCCTCTACCTTCTCTCTAGTCCAAACCACTGTCATGGCTAGCCTGGAATACTGCAGCAACCAGAGCAGTCTTTTCTAATCGCAAATCGCATCCTTAAGCCCTGGTGTGCTTCGATGCTCTAACTTATCTTGTTCCCCCTCAGCTACTCCTAACCCCCGACTGCTACCCACCTGCTGGTTTCTTTAAAGTTCCTCAAAAGGAGTTTCCTGCCTCAGAGCCTTCCTTCAAAAAATGTCCCTGCCCATCCTTCCCTTTCCACTTTCCAGCAACGCCTAACTCTTTTTTTTTTTTTCCTTTTTGTCTTTTTTCGTGACCGGTAACAGGATCGCAACCCTCAGTATCGCACCCGTACTGCGACCGGCAACAGGATTGCAACCCTCGGTGTCGTGCCCGCACCGCGCTCAACCGGTGAGCAGAATGGTCTCTATATGGGATACGAACCCTCGGCGGGAGCGCCGCCCTCTACCGAGTGCGACACCGGGCCGGCCCCTAACTCTTAATCTTCCTGGAAGACAGCTGAGAGAAGCCCTTCCCTATGCCATAATCTGAATTGGGGCTCCAACTCCCAGCCCTGTTCTTCTTTCATAGCCCTGTGATTCTCCTCCGTGGCACTTGTCCACATTTGTCATCAAACATGTGTGTTTTTATTAACGTCTGTCTCCCCTACTGAACCTTAAGCTTCAGGCCCTGAGCGTGCTGCTTTGTCTACTCTGACTCCCCAGCCCCACATGGTGCCGGGCACATAGCAGGATCGTAGTAAAGCATGTATTAAGTGAAGAAATGTCCTTCTTAGTCTTGGTGTCTTGGATTTTTACTCAACCTACTATGTCCAGGAGAGCATGTCACTAAAATAACCCCCTCTGGATAGTTAAAGACCTGCCACAGATTTGATTGATCAATTACATTTAGTCCATCCAGAGTTTCTGGATACATTTCAAAAACTTATCACTTTAAATTTTGGATAATTACTATTTAAGGAACTCTCTGCAATACAAGGACTTCTAGCTTGTAGGTACTAGTGTAGTGGAGAAAAGGAGGCCACACTCAGTGTAAGAAAAGATAATAACAACCACCACAAATGTTTAAGTCAAATTGTTCTTAACAGGGACCAAGTGCTATTCTATGCACTTTATATATATACTAATCCATTTAATTTTCATCCCTCATGGCAGATGAGAAAACCGAGAGGTTAAGTAACTTTCCCAAGGCAAGCAGGCAAGCTGCAATTTGCACCCAGGCAGCCTTGAGACTCTAAGAGCTTAACCAAAGCAGAACACTGCCTCTCTGGAAGTCAAGGAACCCAAGTAAAAGAGGAAAAAAGAATCTGGGTTAGGGAAATGTGGGACTAGGTGGCTGAGGCCCAGAGTGGGCAGGAACAGGGCTGGGAGTGTGGCTGCTCCCCTCTGGCTTGAGGGAACCCTCTTGAGACAGCAAAGTGCCAGCCTCGCCTTCCAGTCTGATGGCCCTGGCACAGAGATGCAATTGGAGAAGGGAGACAACCGTCAAGGGTGCCAGCTGATTGTGCCAAAGGCAGTTTCTATTGACAGAAGTTGCCCCACATAAGGGCGGCTACAGGGGAGCTCTTAGGGGCTGCTCTCCCTCCAGGCCCTTGGATGCATGAAATGGAGAGAGCTAGGAAGTCTTGTGGAACATCCCTTCCTGAAACCAACTGGCTCAGCTTTGAGATTAGATGGTCTGAGTGAATGTGGGGCCTTCTAGTCCTCAGAGTAGCCTTCTGTCTTCTACCAGGAGATTCTGCAACAGGACTTTTGAGCAATTCCTCCTCCGCTGCACCTCAGGCCATGTCCTATCATGTTCCCCAATGGCTGGGTTCCATTCACCCCCAAACTGGAAGTTACAAGCAGTGAGGGGCGAGCACGCTGCTTTGTTTCTTCCAAGTCCCCAGCCCCACACAGTGCCTGGCATATTGCAACCTCACAATAAAAGTGTAGTAAGTGAAGAAATGGTTGTCCTGGTTTTGCTGTCTTGACTTTTTACTCTGTTGATGTATGAGTTCCGACAGACAACTTTTGCTGCACAAAGTTTTGGGGCAGCACAGCAAACAGCTGTGATGTCTCTCCTCCACCCTTCAAAAATACTTAAAGTTCATAGGAGACCCTTAGCTCAGGGACAGAAAAGGAACTGCCTAAAGATCCTCCCTTTTAAATACCCACGTGCTCATTTTCCTCTATTTAACAAGCACTTAGAGTGCCTAAGATACTTTATACGTACTAATCCTGTGAGGTAGGCACTGTCATTACCTGCATTTTATAGACGAGAAAACTGAGGCATAGGGAAACTAGGTAATATGTCCAAAGTCTACTAGCTGGTAAGTGGTGGAGCCAGGATTTGGACCCAGGCAGTCTGGCTCTAGCAGCTATACTCTTAATCACTTCTCTCTACTTACCTCAGTGCATTTTCACCTGATCCACCTGCATAATGATGTTTTGGGGGCAGGTGCCAGGAGTGAATGTATCTCTCCTAACTCCCCCATCTCCCTGGCAGCTATGGTTCTGCCACAAGTTCTCTGTTCTCAATCCCCAGCTCTGCCACTAGCTGTGTAGCTTTGGGTCCTAGACCCTTCTCATTCTCTGTCTTACCATCTGTAAACCGAAAGCTGTGACCCCCAAGACCTCCCTGCCCCTCTCAGAAACCCCTCTCCTGCCCCGAGAACTTGCAGATGTGGAAGTACTCCTCTCCGTAGCTGTCCCGGGTCTCCTGAGGCAGCCGCTCCCACAGCTTTCGCATGCGCGACCCCATGCTTTCCTTGCCCAGAATGGATGTCCGGTAGTTCCCCGGCTCAATGATGCAGACCTTCACCCCGAAGTAGTGGAGCTCGCGCCTGGGAAAGAAGAGTTGCACTCTGTCTGGGCCCCAAGATGACAGTCATCAGGGCATGTCACCTCTGGAGGGGCCTGTCTCCCCAGGAACCTGGAGGCACTTCCTCCACCCCCGTACCTGGCCCAGGCATTACGTTCATGCAAATAAGCCCTTCTTAAGGGCCTTAGCTCTTTCCCAAGCTGGTCTAGGAGTATCTGGGCAATTTTCAGTAGGGAGGAAGTCAATAAGAATCTAGGCCAGGGCCTTGCCTCCCACCAAATCCCTCCCACTCTCCGCCCCATATCCAATACACAGTAAAGGAGGGAGGGGTCTATGCAAGGCCTGAGTCCTCCTCTGAGTGTCTCCCAGGGGCACGCTTTCCCCCACTCCTCTCCACTTATTTGGGGGACCCTCCCTCCTTCTCCCACAGGCCCAAACAAGGTCTCAGTCATTCTGGAACTGTTCAAGAGGAGGCCCACCTGATGACTCCTGCCTCCAGCCCACCTTTTCTCATCCCTTCTTCTCTTGTTCCCTGGGGAGGGCGCCTTGAGGTATAGTCTTCCTCCTACCACTGAATTGGCTTCCTCCTTTCAGATTTCCCTGCCCACCTACTGTCACTCCCAGCCCTTCCTTCCTTAGGTGAAACTCCCAGTATTCCCATCCAGAATGGTTTGGTACCAAGGCTCAGTCACCTGATGCTGTCAGAGAAGGCTTCAACACCAAACTTGGAGACGCAGTAGCCACCGCCAATAACAGCCACACGACCACCACAGCTGGACATGTTGACGACCCTGCCCCGAGCTTTCTTGACCATGGGCAGCATGTGGAGGGTCACTTCGATCAGTCCAACCAGGTTCACATTGATCACCTTCACGAAGTCCTCTTTGGTCAGCCATTCATTGGGACCACTGGGCAGGCCCACACCAGCATTGTTCACCAGGGCCCAGAGGCCTAGGGGCAAGATGGAGGGAGAAAGAACCAGTGTCTCTGGGAAAGCAGCAGTGTCCACCACCCACCAGCTCAGGGCTGCCAAGGATGGCTGAGCAGGTGCACAAGGCACAAGACAGCCAGGCTTGGGGCAGGGGGTGGGGAGATATTACAGCCTGAGGAAAGATGTGCCTTTTACTCATTAGTTTTCCCTGAAGGGGCACCTTTTTCTTATTCACATTAAGTCTGCCAGCTAGCTGGGGCTCTGTACCAGCTACAATCCAGGCTTTAGCTAAGAGCACCTAAGCTATTAGCTCTGGGATAAGAAATATGATTATCATATCAATGTATTAATATTTGAATCCCTTTCCCCATCATGCTTCCCCGCTCTATTCACCTAAGTATAACCAACTTCATTTCACATACTACCCAAATCCATTCATTCATCCATTCACACGTTCATCATTCATTCATTTATGAATTTACTCTGTGCCAATTAAAGAGTGAAGGAGACGTAAAATAAACAAGACAGGGTCTTATCCTTCAAGGAGCTCAGAAACCAGAGAGGAAATAATAATATTTGTATATAAATATATAAAACATTTAAATAAAACAATTATACAAAAATGTGAAAGGGCTCTTATATTTAAATTGTGTTGGTATAAATGGAGAGAAATAATGCTAAATGTTGTCATTCAACTCTGCAGGGGCCCAGGGTTGAAGAGCCTCAAGTCCTAGTCCTGGTTCTACCTCCTGCCTTTTTTTTTTCCTTTTTTTTGTCTTTTTTCGTGTCCGGCAACGGATCGCAACCCTCAGTGTCGCGCCCGTACCGGACCGGGACCGGCAACGGGATCGCAACCCTCGGTGTTGCTCCCACACCTCGCTCAGCCAGTGAGCGGGAACCGGTCTGTATGTGGGATCCGAACCCTCGGCAGGAGCGCCACCGCGCTCCTAAGCGGCGCACTGTAGCAGTGCGCCACCGGGCCGGCCCCCTCCTGCCTTGTATAAATCACTCTCTGTGCCTCAGGTTCTTCATGAGCTTGGACAAAAACAGTTTTTTGCAGTGTTTTGCAAACCTGCCAGGGGAGAAAGATGCAGGAGAAGCACTCCTTTTGTTTTACATATTGAGCTTCCATATAAAATTCCACTTGGGGGAGGGTGATGCTAAAAACACACTGGAAAAGCCTCTAAATCATCCTTAAGGACCCCTTTTAGCTCTTTCATTCAAGGATTCCATGAGCCCCACTGCACTGGCTCCTTCCCTTCCTCTCCCCCCATCCCATCGTGCATCCCCACCTTGGCCTCCACAGCCTCAAGATACTCTGCCAGGCATGTTCCACTCTCCCCTGAGGGCAGGTCTAGAGGCAAACATCAATCTTGGTCCACCGCTCCCTCTAGATCTAAGGTCTCCATCCAAGCCATGCCCCTTCCCTATCTTCCTGCCTTCCTCTAATTACAGAGACTCCAGTAACCAACTGGCTGGCAGGACTCAGAACCTTCCCAGCTGGAGGGGACTATCTTGTCTTACAGAAGAGAAAATAAGCCTCCTGAGAGCCAAAGTCTAAAAAACGCAAGTTGTCTCTGCCTGTGGAGAAGGGACACACACTCACCACTACCTCTGGTCATCCAGCAGAGCATGCGCTATTCTGCTGGGGAACCAGGACAACCTTATTATTGTTATTATTTTTATCTGCAAAGAACAAC
Source organism: Galeopterus variegatus (assembly GCF_000696425.1). Classification (NCBI taxonomy): domain Eukaryota; kingdom Metazoa; phylum Chordata; class Mammalia; order Dermoptera; family Cynocephalidae; genus Galeopterus; species Galeopterus variegatus. The sequence continues at coordinate 390,165 of NW_007727310.1, forward strand.
CAGAGAACAGTCAGAGCAGTGCTAACAGCTTTAGGGCTGTGCCAACCTCTCATGTCTAGGGGCTCTCAGGGGCAACAAGAAAGCATGCAAGAACTGCCCTGCCCGCCCCCCATTTCCCAGTGCTTCTTAGACCAAGGATGTTGCTCAGTGGCATAGCTAGAATAATGGGTCCCCAAAGATGTCCCCATCCTAATCCCTGGAACCTGTGAATATGTTGGGTTACATGGGAAAGAGGAATTAAGGTTGCTAACCAAATGATTTAAAAGTTGGAAGATTATCCTGGTGAGCCCCATGTAATCACAAGGGTGGTACTCCTAAGTGGAAGAAGGAGGCAGAAGCCAGAGAACCAGAGAGACAGTAAAAGATGTGTTCTATATGTCCAGGCCTGAAAAGGACTCTGCCCGACCTTGCTAGCCTTGAAGGTGAAGGAAGCGGGCCATGAGCCAAAGAATGCAGGTAGCCTGTAGAAACTGGAAAAGACAACGAAATGGACTCTCCCGTAGAGCCTCCAGAAGGAACACAGCTGTGTTGCCACCTTGATTTTAGCACAGTGAGACCCACTTTAGACTTCTCTCCTCCAGAACTACGAGATATGGATTTGTGTTGCCTTAAGCCACCACTTTTGTGTTCATTTGTTAGAGCAGCAATAGGAAACTAACATACCCCATGAGCTGTTAACACAAGTGGCTCCAGGCTGGGTGTAGGGAGCTGGCTGAGGCAGGCTGTTGAAGAAAGAGGCTCACCCTTGCTGAATTATTCATTAATAAGTTCATTCAACAAATATACCTTGAGCTTCTTATAAGGTGCCAGACACTATCCTAAGTACTAAGGATAGTAAATAAAAGAGACCAAAAGCTCTGCCCCCAGGAAGCTTTATTCTATCAGAGGAAACAGACAGTAAATAAGAAAGATACATTGTGTATTGAATAGTGATAAATGCTAAGGAGAAAAATGAAGCAGGGCTTCATTTACTATCTGGCTCCTCCCAGGCCCCAGGGCTCTGTTGTCACCACCTGTGCATGGACCCCAGATTAGTTCCTTCAGGACTGAGGACTTCCCCCAGGCTGCTGCTACTGCACTGAGCCACCCTGTTCATCCTGTTCCTGCGCTCATGGCCTGCATGCTGGAAGTTCTCTGGGCAGATTCCCTCGCAGTCCTGGTTCTGTCCCAGTCCACAGCCTCCTTTCCCAATAGGAGCAGCCAGTCTGACGTAGGCACTTGCCCTGAAGTCAAACCACCGTGACACGAGGAGAGATCTGTCTCCCCTGCCTGACACAGTCAAGAAGAGCAAACGCCCCCACTCCTGGAATGCAACCCTCTAGCCCCTTCCCCCTCTCCCTAGCCTGATTCCAACAAGAGATGTTCTTGTATTTATAGGAGCTGACGGTTAGGACTGCTGAAGTCTCAGAGAGGCACCTCCATCTTTAGAGGTTTGGACATAAGGAATACATCTTCCCTCTCTCACCTCCTATTGCAACCTCCCCCTGTCCCTCTGAGTTGCTGGAAGAGAAAACTCCCTCAGCAAATCACCCCTTCATGTGAACAGGCCAAACCATGCAGTGGGTTCCAAACTGACTTAGCCAGAGTCCCAGCCCCTTTCCCTACATCACCTCTTCCACCCCATTTTGCCATTAGGGTCCCTGATACTGTGAGACGCTGTGGGAGAGGAAAAGAAGGGTAAACCAAGAAAACTAAAGAACTAGTTCACCCCACCTTGTTCTCCCACTTGATCCCTCACCCACTGGGCCGCCGCCTGGATGCTCTCAGTCTTGGTGACATCCAGTAGGATGGTCTGCAGCCGGAAGGAGGTATCCTGCTGAAGTTTCTGGGCCCCCTCCTCAGTGAAGCAAGCAGCCAGCACCCTCATGCCCCGATCGACCAGCTGTCTGGCCAGCTTGTTGCCAAATCCCGAGTCACAGCCAGTGATGAAGACATACTTTTCCGAGAGGTTGCGGACCAGATTGCAGTTCTTGAACCAGCGGTACATGAAGGAGAGGTCCGTGATGGCAGCCATAGGGCGGAAGGGAGGTGATAGCCGCGAAGGATCAAAGGATCGGGCTCAGGAGACAGCCGGAGAGGCTGGTGCTCCTTGGCTCAGCAGGCAGCCTGCTGGAACCTGCTGGAGAGAAGAGCTCTCCTCCCTTCACTGCTTGCAACAGATGCAGGGCCCCTGGGTGAGCCACTGTGTAATTTTATAGGTGGATGCATCACCACACCAATTAGTCCAGATGCAAGAAATTCAAGTCCAACCTGCAGCCTTGTCACCTCTGACAGCCCTGGTGGCTGCCTCCCTCTCTCCCTCTGCTTTGATGGGTGAAGGTACCAAGGATGCAAAAGACCCCAACAGCAATGCCGGTGCTGAGTGGTGGCTAACCCGGTGGAGTGAGGGGGCAAGTGAAAAAGGAGGACTCAGCCCAGAGAACGCCCCCTGGAAATCCCCCACCCCAGCCCTACCCCCAGCCCAGGGATCAAAATCATTTGTCAAAAATGCAGACATATAAATAAATTTAATTTTTATTTTCAGGGGAAAAATTTAGGACAAATTCATGAATGCAAAAAAACAAAAATTGGTTCTGTGCCCTCCAAACCCCAAGAGAAATGAATTCCAGGTCATCGGCTCTGTGAGATTCTCAGGTGAGTCTTCCTCATGAAAGGTTATGAAAAAAAGTGTTTCCCCCAGCGGGGTTGTGCCTCCATTGTCTTGAGTCCCCAGGCAGCAGTGCCCCCCTATAGGGAGGCTGGTGATTGAGGCCCCAACTCCCAGAAAGGAGAAAGACTGGAGGGACTCAGGCCTGACTCCTCACAGGGTGATGTACAGGTCACCAGTGAGGAGCCCCTGCAGTACTCCAAGCAGGCTCAGCAGCCCATCCATGCCTAGCCCCCGTGACCAAGCTAATGGGGGAAGCCAAGGACTGAAGACACACCACCTTCCCCAACAGGGGCCCCCAGGGGCATCTTCCTTCCACCCCCAGGACCAAGCACATTCTAGATGGTCTGATGAGCTGAGGAGCCTGAAGGGGGGTGGTGATGGTGGGAGGAAGGGATTAAGAAGCCAGTGGCTAATTGGATGTGCAGAGGGAAGGGAGGCCAGGAGTCAAAGTGATTCAAAGGTATGGGGCCAAAGACAGGTAGAACCACAGGTGGTAAGAGAAGTCAGGGGGCAAGACACTTTGCATTTCGGGAGGGAAGGCAGGAGAGTAGAAGTTCTGACCTGAGCTCATTGAAACTGAGGTAGAGCTGGATGATGCGGATGGATCATGAGTTCACTGGCAGCTGAGGGAAGGGCCTGGCAGAGTCCTTGGCACTGAGAGGGGATGAGAAATAGGAGGAGCAGAGGACTGGGCCAGAGACATGGAAAATCCTCAGGGTCAGGAATTGGAGGGGAAGGAGATTCCAGGCCATGGGGCAACGAACTCATAGGAAGGTAGGAGGGAAGCTGGTAAAGGAAAGGAAATGAGGAAACCATACAGAGGTGTGAGTATGAGTGGTCACACCCAGGATTGCACAAGAGGCAGGAACAGAATGTGGCTGGAGACCAGGGTGGTTCCTTGGATCACCCTCCAGGGTCACCATTCTTTAGAATGAGTTTGGTCACCAGCTCATACCTTCTTGTTCAGAGGATGACACAGAAATGGGGCCACAAAGTTACCTTGAGTGATAGGACAAAGGATGCATCTTTATACTCCACTATTTACCAAGTCTGGCAGCCCCAGAATCAGACAAAGCAGGTCTCCTTGGGAAAGCACAGCAGGGCTTGGCCATTGTGTACCAAGGGTAGTGGTGAGGGGGTGAGACCATGGACCCATCCCTAAAGAGCAGATCCAAAGCCAATGGGGGATGGGGGTGGCGAGTCATGGAAGGCAAACCTCACATACTTCGCACCAGCCTGAGGCTGAGCCCTTCCTATAATAGATCTGGGAAGCATCTCCCAGTATCTGTCTGCCTCCTGTGTGAGTGAATGGGGGAGTCTTGGCTGTGAGAAGTCAGATGATGTCACTCAAGGGCTGAGCAGGCCCAGGACATGGGTGAGATACAGGGGTTGGCTCTGTGCCTGGAGAAGGATGACTCAGAACTGCCCCAGTGCAGGCCTGGGCCTGACTCAGCTACTTCCTAGGCTTCTCCACTGACTGCTGTCTAAGGTGTTCCCCTGGGCTTAAACTGAAAATTCAGGATGGGGGGTGCATGAGGGTTATGGGGCCTTGTAGAAGGCTCCTCCTCCCAGGGCTGGGAGTGCCTCCCACTCTCAGATAACAGGTCTCTTTGCTGAGCTGGCAACCAAGGCCCGAGGTGTCAGGCTGGTGGTCACCCTCCCACCCCCAATCTCCAACCCCATGGGCACAGGTACCTTTGGAGGGTGCCCTCACCTCCTCCAGTCCATTTCCATCCTGTGGAAGAGTGTGGACTGGCCAGACCAAGGCACACCATAAGGAGGTGGGCAGGAGTCAGAGCAGGTGTGAGCTGAGCCTCCTTCCACTCACACCCTCCCCAGTTGTGTGCAGTCCTTGAGCCATGAAGCTCATAGCCCTGAGTCGCTGCCCAAGAGACCAGGGGCCCAATATATGCAATTGGGTCTCTGGTCCTCAGATGTAAAATGTGGTTCTTTCCTCCTAATATCCCCAGAGTCCTGACTAATATTCCAGGAAAAACCTGAGGTAGAGGTGAGGAGGGGATGAGCTACATGACCCTGGAGACTTGAGAGCTCCCCTGCCTCTCACCACTGTATTTCCCACCTACTGATACAGCACCCAATACAGCACCCCAAACAGACCCTACCATGCACCACAGTCTTGGCTTCACAAGGCCTTGGCTGGCCTTGAGGAGCCCAGTACAGCAAGGTGTCCACCAGGAAAGTAGGCATGTAGTTCATGGGAAGGCAGATAAGTCTGGCATCTGTTAGAGGGTGCACAAAATCCATGTCATTTTGTGCCTTGTTTGCCATGTTGACTCCTGCTTATTTAACCTCGCTGACCAATTACACTTTAACCTTAAGGCAAAAGGAAAGGAAACATAGGTTTCAGGGAGTGAGTTATTACAGCAGGTGGCATCAGTGGCCTAAGCACAGACATCACAAGACACCCCCAGCCCCTGCACCCCCATCTCCCACCCTCCCCCATGCATCACAAGATATCTGGTGAGTGATAATATTACCTTATTTTTCTTAAGATGTTTCCTTGAAGTTATTCTTAGTAACAGGAACTTTTGCTGTATAATCATGGTCTAACCTGAAGAGAGAGCAGGCTCTCATCTGCTGATATTCCTATCTGTAAGTCACCCTGATTAATAAATATCTCTGATTACCAAATGGACCTGCCCACCTCCTTCTTCAGTCTTAAAGGACCTTCTCAGTTTGGAGGGCATTATAATTTAACCCTCTCCTTGCACAGCATCCCAGCCAGATGAGTAGCTGGTGCAGGGTGCAGGCAGTTAGTACATGTTTCATGCAGTCCATCACCAAGGGCAGATTCAACTCACATTTTGTCAAAATGCTTTCAATGTTTTGAATCTGTTCAGGATGAGGAAAAAAAAAAATCCTCAATGTACTTGCACATCCCTCTTCTCCCATTCACAGTTCTAAATTAGAAGGAAAGTTTCCAAGAACTCTTGGGACCCCCAAATCTAATCTATCCATATTCCCCAAGGAGTGCCCCAACCCTTACACCAGAAACAACTGTTTCATATTAAGCACATCTGTCTCTGTTCCTGGGAATATCCAAACTGCATCAATTGAAGGTCTCTGCTAATGGAGGCTAAGCACATGAAAACCAGTTGTCTCTAAAACCTGCTGGCCAAGATCCATGTGTGTCTTCCCTCACTGACTTTAGTTTCCTCTTCAAAATAATAAGAGGTTCAGATGACACAGTTGTCCCAATTCTAATAAGCCTGGATGCTTGCTTTAGGTGACCAGCTGACCACCATGGGAATGGGGCTAAATGTCCCCAAATTGTGGGGAAGGCAGAGCCTAGAAGATGGACACTGATACTGTTGGAGATACTAATGACAAACTCGGGCTTCCAGGTAAGGGTTTGCTTCTCTGTCCACAGTTCACTCACAGGACAGCAGAAACTTCTTGCCATAGATCTAGGCTAACCTGGTCCCATGCCTCTAGGGAGGACTACTCAAGCCTCTCAGCATTGGTTATGCCAGTCTTAAAGTAACCAGGCTTAATAACAGCCACCTTCCCCCCACAGTGGGAAATCTCCCTCCAGCAAAGCAGGCAGGCAAAGGAGCCAGGACTTTATAGGCCATGGGAGGCAAAATACAAAAAACAAATAAACCCAGTAAAAACCCAAAACAGGATTGGGATGGAATAAGTTAGAAAGCTTGGTGAGTTGGGAATCACAGCAGCCAACAGGTAAAAATTATGATTATGGGGCCGGCCCGGTGGCGCACTGCTATAGTGCGCCGCTTGGGAAGCGCGGTGGCGCTCCCACCGAGGGTTCAGATCCCACATACAGACTGGCCGCTCACTGGCTGAGCGAGGGGCGGGGGCAACACCGAGGGTTGCGATCCCGTGGCCGGTCACGAAAAAAGACAAAAAGGAAAAAAAAAATTATGATTATGGTATTACCTCTGTATAGAGTTTACATATTTTACATAATCTGATTATTGGCTCCAAATCCAATTCTGTTGCGGAGCACCACTTAAGGGCTATATTCTATTTCCCTCACATCCAATTATTACCAGATTTTGTTCATTTTACCTCCTCCATACTTGTCAGTGCCTTCCCTCTCTCCTCCACCCTAGAAACCCCCCTGGCCATCCCTCTGCTGGGCTATTGCAACTGTCTTCTAAGGTGCACCCTCTGCCTCCAGACTCAGCTTCCCCACACTCAGAGACATCCTCCGCCCTGCAGCCAGCGGGGTCTCTAGATGCTGATGAGACCAAGCAGCTCCCTGATTAAGTCCCTTCCATGGGGTTCTTTTTTTTTTTTTCCTTTTTTTTTTGTCTTTTTTCGTGACCGGCAATGGATCGCAACCCTCAGTGTCGCGCCCGTACCGGACCGGGACTGGCCACGGGATCGCAACCCTTGGTGTTGCTCCCGCACCTCGCTCAGCCAGTGAGCGGGAACTGGTCTGTATGTGGGATCC
>NW_007727310.1:397570-405914 GCF_000696425.1 Galeopterus variegatus
GTAAGCTTAATTAATGTCTTAGGCCTGGAGCCCTTCCCTCTACCCAGGACACAGAAAGCTGGTTCCCAGTGAATGACACCTAAATTCAGGAGGAGGGTCACAAAGCAGGAGAGAGAGGGATCTCAAAGTTGGGGGCTCTAAATCTGATTAAATGAACCATCTGGAAAAGGCTCCCCCAGAACGAGAGGAGCAGGAGGACTGAGGGAGGGGCCCATCCCAGTCCAATACCTGAGGGAGTCCGAGAAGGCCTTTACGCCATACTTGGAGATGCAGTAGCCCCCACCAAAAAGCGACACCCGGCCCATGACGCTGGAGACATTGACCACGCGGCCCCTGGCCTTCCTCACTAAGGGCAGCAGGCTCAGAGTCACCTCGATCACCCCCAACAGGTTCACATTGAGTATGTCCACAAAGTCCTGCTTGGTCAGCCACTCATTGGGCGCTGAGGGCATGGTGATGCCAGTGTTGTTCACCAGGCCCCAGAGTCCTGGGGACAGTGGGGAGAAGAGAGCAACACTGTTACATCTGTGCAGCGTGGACACAGTTATGGTTCAAATTCATGTTCCAATAGAGTGAGAGCACCATGACAGGTGTTGGCTGGAGGAGTGGGTTCAACCAGTGACACCATGGCATCTGCTGGGTTTGTGGGGTACAGATCCTGTAACTTGTTGCAGAACAGGGACCATGCCTTCCTCCTCCTTTACGCTTCATGGCCCAGCCCACTGCCTGTCACCCCACATGCGATGATGGTAGGAAGTGATGATGACAAAGGATTGTATATCCATTTGTCAGGAAACAGGGAAACTAACGTTTGGTTTTTTACACATTAATGTTGTCCTTGAAGCATTACATACACTTTTACATTGAGATATTCCAGCCAGCTTATATAATGGGTGATTGAGCTGAAAAACAAACTATCAAAATGTTAAAAGTACAAACCTCTGGATATTGAGAATATGGGTGAATTTTGTTTTTATTTTATACATTCCAGTATTTTCACCAATAAGTATATTTTACATTTACTCTTCAACAAAGAAATCAATGTTATTTCACCATAATTAGACAAAGAATAATGTAGTGATTAAATAAATACAGAAAAAATGACTCGTTAGTTTTGACTTCCGAAGTCAGTCCTTAACCTCTTGTCCTCCTCTGAAAGTGGAGATGATCTTAACTCTCCCAGTGGACAAGTGAACGTGCTGAGAACATGAGCCCAGCAACCACAGGGCCCCCAGCTACCCAGGCAAGCCCACAGCCCAGGGCCCAGTCCCTACCCACCTCCAGAAGGCTGGCCCCATCTCTAACCCAACACTCAGCATCAAGCAAACCAGAACTTCTGCTCAGAAAGGAGGGAGAGGACAGGAAGGAACTCTGCAGGGCAAACACTCATCAGGGCAACCTCTCACCAGGACTAGAGAGCTCCGGGGACAAGAGGTGGAGGGATTGAAAAGATAAGGGGCTCAGGCTAGCATGAGGGCTGAGAGGTACAGATAATACTATTGCATCAAGCCCCCCAAAACACTCTAGGAATCTTCCCAGGGAGCAGACAGGAGATGCCCCTTTTAGATGGAGTAAAGAAACAAACAGACATGAGGAGTCCTGGTGGTACCTCTGTCCCCCACATGCTCCTTCACATACTGGGCAGCAGCAGTGATGCTCTCGGTCTTGGTGACATCCAGGGTCACTGCCTCCAGCTTGTCTGACGTTTGCCCCCTCAGCTCCTCGGCCCCCTTCTCCGTCAGACATGCAGCCAGCACCCTCAAGCCTCGCATGTCCAGCTGTCTGGCCAGCAGGCTCCCGAAGCCCGAGTCACAGCCCGTGATGAAGACGAACTTGTCTGGGAGGTGGCTCACCACCTGTCTCTCCCGGTACCAGTGCAGAAGGTAGCACAGGCCCACCAGGGCCGCCAGGTACAGCCACATGGCTTTGCAGAGGACAGACATAGCAGGCTGGGGTGAAACAAGAGTCTGGCCCCTGTTCAGACAGGAGGACTTAAGAGCACAGAGGGCTGTGGGAGGCGGGCCAGCCTCCAGGCACCCTGGCATGCAGTCCTCAAGTGTCTTCTTGTTCTCTACTCACAGCATTTCTAGTAGATGCCATTAGATTGCCAAACAACACCTTGACATGAGGACACTTTTGTCACCCACCTTCTCCTGCTACACCATCTCCTCACTGATCCCCTCCACTGCAATCTACCCCCCCCCACACACACACACTGGAGCCCTCCCTACCTAAGTGTCATGGTTCAGAGCTGTCTTACTTACCTTTTTCCTACTGAAGTCCTGGACCCTGGTCTCCCTGACCAGCAGAAGATTCTTACCAGAAGATACACTTTGAGTCAAGGGGCCGGCCCGGTGGCGCACTGCTACAGTGTGCCACTTGGGAGCGCGGCGGCGCTCCCGCCCAGGGTTCGGATCCCACATACAGACCGGTTCCCGCTCACTGGCTGAGCGAGGTGCGGGCGCAGCACCGAGGTTTGCGATCCCGTTGCCGGTCCCGGTCCGGTACGGGCGTGACACTGAGGGTTGCGATCTGTTGCCAGACAGGAGTCTCACCTCCCTCTGAGAAAGGGGAAGAGGGCATGGGTCTGGGAACCCTCACAAATGAAAGCCCCAGAGTTGCCAGGAGGCAGGAATGGAATGACTTACATGAAGCAGATGTAACAGTTTTTCCCCTTTCTCCTCCTGCTGTGCCCTTTCCCCAGCCCTGGTGGCTGATGACACTGCCCTCTGCCCTCCAGTTCTGGGCCCTCCCCTGCCTGGTCACACATCCAGAATCTGGACCCCTCAGACACTCAGAGTATAAAAGCAGAAGAGACTCAGTCCAACAACGACATGGGTGGTGGTGGGGGGTCCTAAACCACACTCCAGCGTGGAAGGCTCGAACCCCAATACCTGGAAATGATTATGGAATGGGATGCATGTGTTCAGCATGGACCAGGGTGCTGATGGACAGGAGGGAGAAGCAGCTCCATGCAGGGCCTTTCAGGGTGAGGTGGAGACAGCATTTCCTAACAGAGGTGAAGGAAGATGGGCAGGAGCTGGGGTGGGAGGGAGGGACAGAAGAAGCCTGGGCTTCACTGCTCTGGGTGGCCCCCACTGTCCACACTTCCCGAAGGTCTGTCCCTTAACGAAGGGGAGGCAAGGAAATTGAATGGGAAGGGAAGGAGAGATTTCCCTAAGAAACCAGAGGGTCAAATGCAATCCTGACCCACCCGAGAAGACAGGAAGAATGGACAGGTGCACACCTTCCAGCTCTGCCTAAAGGAGTAGATGTTATCAGCACGCAGCTGATGCAGTCCTGGAACCATTTGTCTCTCAGAATCGAGCCTCTCTCTGCTTCTGGGGTGGCTGCCAGGACCCACTTTATGGGCAGTGATGGGTGAGGAAGAAGGCTGAGGAGGAAGAATGGAGTGCAAGAAATTCTCAGCAGCAGAGGGAACATGCAAATCCTAGTCCTGGCACCAAACCTGGTTAAGGGAGGGAAACTCCCTTGCCTGGAGCTGCAGGGCAGAAGGACAAGGCCTTCAGAGGCGACTCCCCTGTGAAGACTCACTCTCTCCCCCAGTTCCTCCACTGTGACTGCTGCACAGGACAACCAGATGTGCTGACCCCATGTGCGTCCTGGGGAGGGAGACATTGGCCAGGCTGGAAGGCGGTGCATCTCAGCTCCTGCACTCTCCGGCATACATGTGTCCCCTGGTGGTGCTTTGCAGAGTCTCAGCAGGCCCAGTCCAGCTTAGCCCCATGGTGACCACTCTCTCCATCTCAGGTTGATGCCACCTATAGCCCCTTCTCTAGCCAGCTTGGGTCTTGCGAAGATGAGGAGGTGTAGGAAATGAAAAGCAGAGCTGGAAATGGCAGGAACTGGGGGTTCATTGTGCAAAGTGGTTTCCAGTCCCACAGACAGGCAGCCCCTACTAAACCTGGGGTGGGGACCCAGAAATGACGAGACACCCGTGCCCTGCAGGTGCTCAAGATCTGCGATTGGAGGGGATGAGAGGTGTAGGTGGGACTCAAGGATGCTGTGCTCCTCTAAAATGGCCAGGACAGCTAAGGGAAGGAGTCAGAGCAGCTTCTTGTGGCACCACAGGGACTGTGGTGGGATTGGGCTCCAGAGTATCCTACTGGACCTGACTCTCTCTTTTAGGAAAGAATCCTGGAAGGAGGAGGAAGGGATCCAGAGTAAGGACTTGGACTCGTTTACACTGGAGTACTGTTTGTGGGGTTTTTTTTGGCGACTGTCCAGTAAGTACATTGGACTTCTTTATGCGGCCATTGTTGTTCTGGAGTGACTACACACTTTTTTATTCACAGTTTATGCTTTTGGCCAAAGATCCAGGGTGGAGCCAGCAAAGGGGAGCCAGGGGTTTGTGCACTCACAGCTCTCTGACACTCTGGAGCAGACTTCTGGGTATGAGTCCACACCTCCTGAACACACCTACCCCTCAAGGCTATACAGTGAATGGGTAAATTTTTATGTCGATTTAGTTTGTGTTTGTGTGTGTGTGTGTGTGTCTGGTCTTATAAAAGTCTGGAGGCTTCAGATTGAATAGGAAGCTCTTCCTGTACTTTGGGGTGGGGCAACATGATTGCTGCTGCTCAGTGGATTGACACTAGACCTTTGAAGGATCCAAGCTTCTTGAGGGCACTTCCTGCAATCCTTGTATTTTCAGCACTGACAAGCCCAACACCAAACACTTACCTCATTTTTTCCAATGAATCTGATCTCACTCTCTGTTACCATAACAATTGCTCACTTGTTTAACAGCACAAGTTTCCTGAAAAGCTCTATATCCTCGATTTTTTTACTAAGGGGAAAAAAACTAAGATACTTAAGTATTAGTCTGTTATTGTTGCTTATAACTGAATACTTGAAACTGGGTAACTTATAAAGAAATAGAATTTATTTCTTACAGTCTTGGCAACAGGAAAGTCAATGGTCCATGGGGTGCATCTGGTGAGGGCCTTCTTCCTGGAGGAGCAACTCTCTACAGCAACCCAGGGGGATCGTGTGGCAACAATGCGCTGAGCCAGAGAGGTAATGTCGCTCACTCTCTTTATAAAGTCATCAGACCCATGTCCATGATAACTCTTTTTCATAAATGAATTAATCATTTCATGAGGGCACAGTCCTCATGATCCAATCACCTCTCAAAGACCCCACCTTTAAAATATCATAATTGGATTTCGCTACCTCTTAACACTGTTACAATGGAAATCATTTCTCCAGTACATGATCTTTTGGGGGTCACATGTGACCCATAAGACCTGGGGAGGTAGCTCCTGACTCCAATTTGTACATAGCCTCAAAATCTATACCAATTTGTGCAAATGCTTTCTCTTGAGTCCACATTTGAGAACATCATCAGAATACTGATGACATTCATAGCTAGGTCGCAGGAAGCACTGGGAAATTCCAACGGATTCTTCCCCAGCAAACAGTAAGTGCTCAATACAGGTTAGCAGAAAATGGAAGACTGGGGTCCAGAAGGGACTCTCACTCCATGCCACTGGAAGGTTGTTGCAGGGAGGGGATCTGGCTCTGGAGTCCTGAGGGATGGCAGGGCTTGCAAGTGCAATGACTAAAAGAGGAGACAGTGGCTGAGGGCCACAGGGAGGTGGCTGGTGAGGGAAGAAAGACTTGACGTCCACCAGGGCAGGCATGTGGGACTCTATCTCTCCCTCATCAACTTCTGTTTGTCCATCCCCGTGTCTAAGCCTGTGACCCCAGGCTCCCTGATATATCCTGGAAAGGAAACAATTCTCCTCACTTCTGTGGCAGGAATGGCTGTGAGAGGGCAGGGAAAATCCAACTTCCCTTTTCAAATCCTTTCTCAAGTCATTCCTCTCATCCCATGACCTCCATGAAAACACCTGTCTCTTCCTCCATAGGCTGAATGCCGCCATTCCCCAAGGACATAGTTGAAATCACTGTGCATGCGTGAATTTTTCAGCTTTTATTCCAAAACAAAAATAAGCCAAAAAAAAAAAAAAAAAAAAGCATGGTTTAAAGTGAAATCACAAAGGGTTTATGTGTCCTCTGCCAGGATCCCTACTGAAGACACTACCTCCCAGCCAATGCCTGCTGAGCTGGTGCCTGGGGCCTGAGGGGTCACACCGGTGGTCTCCCTTCCCACTTCATCCCATGGGCAGAGGTACCTTCAGAGGAGGGTGCCCTCACCTCCTCCAGTCCATTTCCATTCAGACAGAGGGTGTGGACTGGCCAGGCCAAGGCACACCCTGAGGAGATGGGCAGGAGGCAGAGCAGGTGTGGGCTGAGCCTCCTTCTACTCACACCCTCCCAACTGCGTGCATTCCTTGGGGTGAGAGGTAGGCCAGGAGGAACAGGGCCATGACTGGCCGCCCAAGTCAACAGAGCACCAAAGAGTGCTGTTGGGTTTTGTTCCTCAGCAGAGTTCCTTGGCTCTTTCCTCCTAATATCTCCAGAGTGTTGAGTAGTATCTCAGGAGAATCCTTTGGAGGAAAAAGGAAGAAGATAGGATAGGTGCCCTGGTGATATGAAGCTCCCCCCACCCTTCTTCCCTTCCCCTGATGATTCCCCTCCCTCACACAACACTCCAACTCCACCCACCATGCTCTCCAGTCTTGGCTTCACAGGACCTTGGCTGGCCTTGGGGAATTCCAGTAGACTATGGCATCCACCAGGAAGGTGGGCAGGTAGCTCATGGGGAGGTAGAAAAGCTTTGCATCCCAGCCTGCTGAGTATCGGGTGCGGGGGTGGCAGGCGGTCAGTGCATGCTCCATGCAGTTCGTCACCAAGGACAGATCCTGTGAGCACTTTTGTTCCTTTAATTTAATTGTTTTCATGTCTATACAGAATGAGAAACAACCCAGGTATGCCTCCACCACACACCACTCCTGCTTTAAGATCAACGTAGGGGGAAAAGACTCACTAAGAAGGCATGTCCCCTATCCCAAAAGCCATGCCCCAAATACAATCCATCCATTTCTGGGGAGTGCCTTACCCTTACCCATGGAAAAACTGTTCTACACTAAGCCACCTCTGCCTCTCTTCCTCGGATTATCTGGGCTGCGTTAATTGGGGGTCTCTGCCAACACTAGAAATCTTAACACAGAATACCAGCTGTCTCTAATGCCAGCTTGAATGAGTCCACCAGTGTCTTCACCCTCTGGCTTCACTCTGTTCTTCAAAATATAAGGGGCTGGGATGAAACAGTGGCACATGTCCTCATAAGCCTGCACCCTTGTTGTAGGTGACCAGTTGATCACACAGCACCATGGGAATGGGGTTGAATCTCCCTACTATGTGGGGTAGGCAGAGCCTGGAGGATGGACTCTAATATTACTGGAGGCACTAAGGATACCAAACAAGTATTTGCTTCTCTCCCAAGGGTCCAAAGCTTACTCACAGGATGCCACAAACTTCTCGTCATAGATCTGCTTGACCTCTGAGCTGGCCCGGCGGTCCCACAGCTCCTTAAGGTTCTGTACGAATATTTCACTATTGATCACAGTAGTCTTGAAGAAACCAGGCTCAATTATAGCCACCTTCACCCCAAAATAGGAAAGCTCCCTCCTGCAACACAGACAGGCAGAGGGCAAAGAGTTCAGAGGTCTTAGGAGGCCAAACACAAACAATAAAAAAAACCCAATAACACCCCAACACGAGATTGGGGTGGGATAAGGTCAAAATTGACACTGGTAATGTGTAGCAGACAAAGGATTAAAAGTATGATAATGGCATCACCTACAGTGCGGACGACACCAAGCCAAAGGTTGTGATCCCCTTACCGGTCACACACACACACACACACACACAAAAAAAATTGACACTGGTAATGTGTAGCAGACAAAGGATTAAAAGTATGATAATGGCATCACCTCAGTGTAATGTTTCAATCTTGTTCCAAATATTTTATGTACACGAGCTCACTAGCTCTAAATCTTACCTATTCTTCTGCAAGGAACCACTTAAGGGCTATCTGCTCCTATATTCCTCATATCCAGTGAAAAACAGGGTTTTCTGATTAATCTCTTACATAGTCCTCAATCCTCTCCCACCCTCTCCCACCCTAGAAACCCCCCTGGCCATCCCTCTGCTGGGCTATTGCAACTGTCTTCTAAGGTGCACCCTCTGCCTCCAGACTCAGCTCCCCCACACTCAGAGACATCCTCCGCCCTGCAGCCAGCGGGGTCTCTAGATGCTGATGAGACCAAGCAGCTCCCTGATTAAGTCCCTTCCATGGGGTTCTTTTTTTTTTTTTCCTTTTTTTTTTGTCTTTTTTCGTGACCGGCAATGGATCGCAACCCTCAGTGTCGCGCCCGTACCGGACCGGGACCGGCCACGGGATCGCAACCCT
>NW_007727310.1:406914-412459 GCF_000696425.1 Galeopterus variegatus
GTGCGAGTCTGACCTCAGAGGCAAAGAAATGGCAAGGAAAGAAGGTGAGGGTCGGGAACCCGCAGGAACGAAACTCAGGGGTGCTGGGAGGGAGGGAGAGAACGGGTAGAGTAGCGCAAAGCAGGTGTTATCTGGGTAGAGTTTAGTTGGGAAAGACAGACCTGAAATCCTAGTTTTGGGAGAACTTGGAGAACATTCTTATATTTGACCTCAATAGGCTAACATGAAATATCCTACATCAATATTTACCAACATTCCTCCAGGAATGGCCTAGGAATTCCACTGAGCAGGCTTTGGGAGGAGGCAAGGCTACCTCAACCTATGCCGAATGGACTCAGATGCTCTCAGTCCACCACACGCCTCCCTGAAGCTAATGTCATAGTGGTGTGCACGTGGGCGCTAGAGCCGGATTATCCCGGTTCCATTCTGCCTCAGACACTTTCTGGCTGTGGGACCTTCTCCAGGGCAGGGTAAGCTTAATTAATGTCTTAGGCCTGGAGCCCTTCCCTCTACCCAGGACACAGAAAGCTGGTTCCCAGTGAATGACACCTAAATTCAGGAGGAGGGTCACAAAGCAGGAGAGAGAGGGATCTCAAAGTTGGGGGCTCTAAATCTGATTAAATGAACCATCTGGAAAAGGCTCCCCCAGAACGAGAGGAGCAGGAGGACTGAGGGAGGGGCCCATCCCAGTCCAATACCTGAGGGAGTCCGAGAAGGCCTCTACGCCATACTTGGAGATGCAGTAGCCCCCACCAAAAAGCGACACCCGGCCCATGACGCTGGAGACATTGACCACGCGGCCCCTGGCCTTCCTCACTAAGGGCAGCAGGCTCAGAGTCACCTCGATCACCCCCAACAGGTTCACATTGAGTATGTCCACAAAGTCCTGCTTGGTCAGCCACTCATTGGGTGTCGATGCCTGGGCGATGCCGGCGTTGTTCACCAGGCCCCAGAGTCCTAGGGACAGTGGGGAGAGGAGAGAGCAACACTGTTACATCTGTGCACTGTGGACACAGTTATGGTTCAAATTCATGTTCCAATAGAGTGACAGCATCATGACAGGTGTTGGCTGGAGAAGCGGGTTCAACCAGTGACACCATGGCATCTGCTGTGTTTGTGGGGTGCAGATCCTGTAACTTGTTGCAGAACAGGGACCATGCCTTCCTCTTCCTTTACGCTTCATGGCCCAGCCCACTGCCTGTCACCCCACATGTGATGATGGTAGGAAGTGACGATGACAAAGTATTGTATATCCATTTGTCAGGAAACAGGGAAACTTACGTTTGGTTTTTTACAAATTAATGTTTTTCTTGCACATATTATATACATTCACCTGCATTTCCAGATTTTCTGGACAGTTTATTCAGTTGGTGCTCCTCAACTATCTGTTGAAGGAAAAGAAAGAAATAGGGAAGAGAGAAAAATAGGAGCAAACTGAACAGAAGAAGCAAAAAAAGGCAGAAGTGAAAAGAAAAAAAAAAGGCAAGGCTAATATCTGGGTAGAGTTTAGTTGGGAAAGACAGACCTGAAATCCTAGTTTTGGGAGAACTTGGAGAACATTCTTATATTTGACCTCAATAGGCTAACATGAAATATCCTACATCAATATTTACCAACATTCCTCCAGGAATGGCCTAGGAATTCCACTGAGCAGGCTTTGGGAGGAGGCAAGGCTACCTCAACCTATGCCCCAGTACACCAGCTCACAAGGAGGGAGAGGACAGGGAGGACCTCTGCAGGGCAAACTCTTATCAGGGCAACCTCTCACCAGGACTAGAGAGCTCTGAGGATGGGAGGTGTTGGGACTGGAAAGACAAGGGGCTCAGGCTGGCATGAGGGCTGAGGAGTATAGACAGTATTATTATTTCAAGTCTCCCAAAACACTTAGGAATCTTCCCAGGGAGCAGACAGAAGGTGTCCCCTTCACACGGAAGGAAGAAACAAACAGATATGAGGAGTCTCAGTACTACCTCTGTCCCCCACACGCTCCTTCACCCACTGGGCGGCAGCAGTGATGCTCTCGGTCTTGGTGACATCCAGAGTCACTGTCTGCAGCCTGTCTGATGTCTGGGCCCTGAGCTCCTTGGCCCCCTTCTCCGTCAGACATGCAGCCAGCACCTTCAAGCCTCGCATGTCCAGCTGTCTGGCCAGCAGGTTCCCGAAGCCCGAGTCACAGCCCGTGATGAAGACGAACTTGTCTGGGAGGTGGCTCACCACCTGTCTCTCACGGTACCAGCGCAGAAGGTAGCACAGGCCCACCAGGGCTGCCAGGTACAGCCACATGGCTTTGGAGAGGACAGACACAGCAGGCTGGGGCGAAACAAGAGTCTGGCCCCTGTTCAGACAGGAGGACTTAAGAGCACAGAGGGCTGTGGGAGGCGGGCCAGCCTCCAGGCACCCTGGCATGCAGTCCTCACTTTCCTTCCTGATCACTCTCTTTCTGGAACATTTTTATTCTGGCCCCGCCCCTTTGCTCTTTGGACTGCTTTTGCATGTGCTGATGATATATGCCTTTCATAATCCCATGTCTGGCTGGAGTAAGAAAACCAGTACTCAGAAACACTTCCTTTGTGAACAAATTCCTCTCTACTTTTCTGTGCTCACACAGGTGTGCACGCATAAGGCCACACAGATGCCCACACAGCTGTCTACTCAGGTGCATGCACACACCACACAAGGCTACTCTGACCTACGTTCAGGGGTCAGAACTGTCTACATACCTTCTATGCCAACACTCCTGGACCATGGTTTTCCTATACACAGGAAGATCTTATTGGGAAGCTACACTTGGATTCAAGACACATTAGCGTGAACTCCCTCTCTTAGCCTAGGTTTCTCATCCTGCTCAGCACTCGGAATCACTCCTTAGGAAACAAAGTCACTGTCAGTCTCTCCAGGAGTAAAAGTAGAAGGCAAAAGAGTGTACAAAGATAGGTTCCCGCCCCCACCCCAGTAGGTCTCCGGAATGAAGAAACAGGATTCCAAAGTGGGAGTCTGACCTCAGAGGCAAAGAAATGGCAAGGAAAGAAGGTGAGGGTCGGGAACCCGCAGGAACGAAACTCAGGGGTGCTGGGAGGGAGGGAGAGAACGGGTAGAGTAGCGCAAAGCAGGTGTAACCCTTCTACCTCCTGAAGGGTCCTTTCCTCAGCTTTGGAGGCCGGTTACACGGGCCTCTGCACCTTGCTGGGTTGCCAGGAATGTCCCAGTCCCCTCCAGAGTCGGGAGCAATCCCAGGAAGCTCCAGAGACGGCAGGGGAGGAGCCTGGGTGAGACTCCCTCACCTGGAGCCGCGGGCCAGAACGAGGTCTCCATAGGGGCCTCCCGCGTGGAGACTCACCCCCGGCCCCCACCACCAGCCCCCACTGCGACTGCTGCACAGGACGTCCGGTGACGACCCCACGCACGTCCTGGGGAGGGAGCCAGGACCCAGGGCGGCGCGGCTCTGCCCCTGTGCGCTCCAGCGGACGCGCGCCCCCTGGAGGCGCCCTGCAGAGTCTCTGCGGGGCCCCTGCTGGGATCAGTCCTGTTCCTCCCGCCCCGACCCCTGAACCTGAAGCCCAGTTCAGCCGTGGTGACCACTCCTTCCCGCTTAAGATGACGCCATCCATAACCTCTTCTCCCCTAGGTTGGGTCTTGTGAAGACGGGGAGGTGTAGGAAACGAAAAGCAGAGCTGGAAAGGGCAGGAACTGGGGGTTCATTGTGCAAAGCTGTTTCCAGCCCCACAGACAGGCAGCCCCTACTAAGCCTGGGGTGGGGAACCCAGAAATGACGAGACACCCGTGCCCTGCAGGTGCCCAAGATCTGCGGTTGGAGGGGATGAGAGGTGCAGGTGGGACTCAAGGACCCTGTGCTCCTCTAAGAGGGCCAGGACAGCCAAGGGAAGGAGTGAGGGCAGCTTCTTGTGGCACCACAGGGACTGTGGTGGGATTGGGCTCCAGGGCATCCGACTGGACCTGGCTCCCTTGCTGGCTGTATTTGTCCGTTTCTGTTGCTTATAACAAAATGCCTAAACCTGGGTGATTTGAAAGAAAATAAAATTTATTGCTTACAGTTTTGAAGGCTGGGAAGTCCACAGTCCAGGAAACACAGCTGGCGAAGGTCTTGGTGGTGGCAACAATGACCCAGGGGTCTCATGTTGCAAGGTGGTGGAAGCAGAGAGAACAAAGACAGACTCTCCTCTCTTAACCACAGAAACACACCTCTGATCACCATTTTTAATCCATTCACTAAGGCAGGGTCCTACAATCCAATCACCTCTTCAAGGCCCCACCTTTCAATTACCATAATAGGATTTCCCACCCTCTTAACAGTCTCAGTGGGGACCAAGTTTCTAATACATAAAACTTGGAAGACAGAATTCAAGCTTCAGTGGGCTTTGGGGAGACATAATTCAATCTACTACACTGGGAATTAACATGCCTGGAAGGAGGAAGGAGGCTCTGCCAAGAGTCTACTCTGAGAACATGAAGTGGCTGACATTGGACGTCTTTATGAGGCCGTTGTTGCTGCTTCTTGGCAACATAGGCTTGTTGCCTCACAGTCCGTGTTGGGGACATAGGTCCAGCCTTGGCAAAGCTCCACCTTCTAGTGCACCCAGCATGGCGGCCAGGGGTTTGTGCACTCACAGCTCTCTCACGTGCTAGAGAGAATTCTTTGGGGGAGTCCAAACCTCCTGGACACCTAGGTACCCCAGAAGGTTAGAAGGTGAATGGGTAATATGTTATTTCATTTTAGTTTGGTTTGTATGTGTTTGTGTAAATTGTGTGTGTGTGTGTGTGAGTGGGGAGCTGTGTGCATATAGAGAGTACAATAAAACTCAGGAAACTTTGGATTAAATAGAGCTCCCATTTTGCTTTTGAGGGCACAGCAAGGAGGGACCCTCAGTGGGCTGACACTAGAGCATTAAGGGACTCACACCTCCTCGAGGACCCATCTTGATCACCTTTGTATCTGCAACATTCATATGCCTGACCCAGAATGGCCCTGCAATTTCTGACTTCACTTTGTGTTTTCACCAGGAACACTGATAATAGTTCAACATCACAGGGTTCCCTAAAGCTCCGTAGTCTTGATTTTTATGCTGACAGAAGAAAACTAAGATACCTGGGGTGCTACCTCCAAACTGTAATTAGCCCAGAAATCTGTATCATTTTCGGCTAATGCTTTCTCTATTGAGTCCACACTTAAAACATCAGAATACTGACAACGTATAAGTCAGGTCTCAGGAAACGCTGGGAAATTCCAGGGAATTCTTGTCTGGCATTCCATAGGTGCTCAACATCAGTTGGCAGAAAACGAAAGCCTGGGGTCCACAAGGGACTCTCACTCCATGGCACTGGAGGGGTGTCACGGGGAGGGGATCTGGCCCTGGAGTCCCAAGGGATGGCAGGGCTTCCAAGTGCAATGACGAAAGGAGGGGACGGTGGCTGAAGGCCACAGGGAGGTTGCTGGTGAGGGGAGAAAGACTCCACGTCCACCAGGGAGGGCATGTGGGACTCTATCTCTCCCTCATCAACCTCTGTTTGTCCATCCTTGTATCTGAGC
>NW_007727310.1:413535-414069 GCF_000696425.1 Galeopterus variegatus
CTGTGACCCCAGGCTCCCTGATAAATCCTGGAGAGGAAACACTTGCTCCTCGCCTCTGGGGCAGGAAGGGCTGAGTGACGACAGGGAAAATCCAGCTTCCCTCTTTCAATCCCTCCTCAGGTCATCCCTCTCATTCCCTGTCCTCCATGAAAGCACCTGACCCTTCCTCCCACAGGTCCACATGCCACCACTCCCCAAGCTCTCAGTTCAAATCAGTGGGCACAGATGAATGTCTCAATTTTTACTTTAAGGAAAATAGTCAAAGGAAATCTATAGTCCAGACAAATCCAAAATTGGTTTCTGTCCCTACTGAGGACACCACCTCCCAGCCAATGCCTGCTGAGCTGGTGCCTGAGGCCTGAGGGGTCAGACTGGTGGTCTCCTTCCCCACCTCAACCCATGGGCACAGGTACCTTTGGAGGAGGGTGCCCTCACCTCCTCCAGGCCATTTCCATCCTGTGGGAAGGTGTGGACTGGCCAGCACAAGCACAATATGAGGAGGATGGCAGCAGACAGAACAGGTGTGGACTGAGC
>NW_007727310.1:414456-416023 GCF_000696425.1 Galeopterus variegatus
CTGGCCAGCACAAGCACAATATGAGGAGGATGGCAGCAGACAGAACAGGTGTGGACTGAGCATCCTTTCACCTGCTCACACCCTCCCCAGGTGTGTGGACTCCTCAGGGTGGCAGGTGGGCCATGAGGCTCAGGGCCTTGAGTGAAGACCAGGAAAACAGGGCACCAATGAGTGCTATTGGGTCTCTGTTCCTCAGCAGAATTCCTTGGCTCTTTTCCCTAATATTCCCAGAGTGCTAAGTAATATCTGAGCAGAACCCTTTGGAGGAAATGAAGAAGAAGGTGGGATAGGTGCTCTGGTGATGCAACAGCTCCCTCCCTCCATGCTTCTTCCCTGTCCCTAATGATTCCCCACCTCCTCATGCCATGCACTACAGTCTTGGCTTCACAGAGCCTTGGCTGGCCCTGAAGAGAGCCAGTACATCCAGGCATCCACCAGGAAGGTGGGCAGGTAGCTCATGGGGAGGTAGAGAAGCTTTGCATCCCAGCCTGCTGAGTATCGGGTGTGGGGGTGGCAGGCGGTCAGTGCATGCTCCATGCAGTTCGTCACCAAGGACAGATCCTGTGAGAACAGTGGCTTCAGAACTACAAGTCTTTTCATGTCTGCAAAGAACAAGAAATGACCCAGATGTACCTCAACCTCACACTACTCCTGCTTTGGGATCAATTGTGAGAGGAAACGTTCTCTAAGTATTGATGTCTCCCACCCCCAAAGCCACGACCCAAATCTAATCCATCCAAACTCCCTGGGGAATGCCTTAAACTTGCACATGGAACAACTGTTCTACACTAAGCCATCTCTGCCTCTCTTCCTGGGATTATCTGGGCTGCCTTAATTGGGGTCTCTGCCAACACTAGAAATCTTAGCACAAAAACCCAGCTGTCTCTAAAGCCATCGTGTCACGAGTCCACACCTATGTTACCTCTCTGGCTTCATTTGCTCCTTAAAATATGAGAGGTTCAGAGGAAGCAGTGGTCCATGTCCTAATAAGTCTACACTTTTCCTTTAGGTGATCGGTTGACCACATGGCAACAAGGGAATAGGCTGAACATTTCCAGTTTCGGGGGTAGGCAGAACCTAGAGGATGGACCCTCATACCGTAGAAGGCACTAAAGGTAAACCAAGGATTCCACAGAAGGGTTTGCTTCTCTCCCCACTGTCCAAAGCTTACTCACGGGATGCCAGAAACTTCTCGCCATAGATCTGCTTGACTTCCAGGCTAAGCCGGTCCCATTTCTCCTGGAAGGACTGCATAAGCCTCTCACTGTTGGTTATGCTAGTGTTGAAGAAACCAGGCTCAATCACAGCCACCTTCACCCCAAAATAGGAAAGCTCCCTCCTGCAACACAGACAGGCAGAGGGCAAAGAGTTCAGAGGTCTTGGGAGGCAAAACACAAACAATAAAAAAAACCCAATAACACCCCAACATGAGATTGGGTTGGGATAAGGTCAAAATTGCCATTGGTAGCCGACCCCGTGGCTCACTCGGAAGAGTGCGGCACTGGGAGCGCCGAGGCTGCGGGTTCGGATCCTATATAGGGATGGCCAGTGCGCTCCCTGGCAGAGC
>NW_007727310.1:416404-436883 GCF_000696425.1 Galeopterus variegatus
AGCGCCGAGGCTGCGGGTTCGGATCCTATATAGGGATGGCCAGTGCGCTCCCTGGCAGAGCGCAGTGCGGACGACACCAAGCCAAAGGTTGTGATCCCCTTACCGGTCACACACACACACACACACACACACACAAAATTGACACTGGTAATGTGTAGCAGACAAAGGATTAAAAGTATGATAATGGCATCACCTCAGTGTAATGTTTCAATCTTGTTCCAAATATTTTATGTACACGAGCTCACTAGCTCTAAATCTTACCTATTCTTCTGCAAGGAACCACTTAAGGGCTATCTGCTCCTATATTCCTCATATCCAGTGAAAACCAGGGTTTTTTGATCAATCTCTTACATAGTCCTCAATCCTCTCCCACCCTCTCCCACCCTAGAAACCCCCCTGGCCATCCCTCTGCTGGGTTATTGCAACTGTCTTCTAAGGTGCACCCTCTGCCTCCAGACTCAGCTCCCCCACACTCAGAGACATCCTCCGCCCTGCAGCCAGCGGGGTCTCTAGATGCTGATGAGACCAAGCAGCTCCCTGATTAAGTCCCTTCCATGGGGTTCCACCATCAACACCGTGAAGCACCTGTGCAGGGCCCATCAGCCCTCCACCAGCCCACCCGTGCTCACCTGCCCAGCCTCTCTCCTGCCAGGCCTGGCCTGGTCCTCTCATGCCTGCAAGACCCTGCTGCACAGGCAGTTGGCTAATGCTCACCCTGGGCCTGGGCTGATGACATTCCCTCATCCACGGGCCCTTCCTGCCCTTCCGTCCAGGCTGCCAGGTTCAGGTCTTCAATGCTCAGCTCACACCCCATCTCCACGGCACTCCCCTAGATCTGGTGGCTGCCATGGCCACCATGGCTGACTTGGTCACAACCGCTGTAAGGGATGGCAACTACCATTCTGTCTCTTGTTTCTCTCTCAGCTGTCAGAGTCCTTAGGTCAGGGACAAACCTTGCTGTTGTCCTAGGTCAATCCACTATGCATGCATGCAGGTGCCCACTAGTACCTGCTGAATGGACTCAGATGCTCTCAGTCCACCACACGCCTCCCTGAAGCTAATGTCATAGTGGTGTGCACGTGGGCGCTAGAGCCAGATTATCCCAGTTCCATTCTGTCTCAGACACTTTCTGGCTGTGGGACCTCCTCCAGGACAGGGTAAGCTTAATTAATGTCTTAGGCCTGGAGCCCTTCCCTCTACCCAGGACACAGAAAGCTGGTTCCCAGTGAATGACACCTAAATTCAGGAGGAGGGTCACAAAGCAGGAGAGAGAGGGATCTCAAAGTTGGGGGCTCTAAATCTGATTAAATGAACCATCTGGAAAAGGCTCCCCCAGAACGAGAGGAGCAGGAGGACTGAGGGAGGGGCCCATCCCAGTCCAATACCTGAGGGAGTCCGAGAAGGCCTCTACGCCATACTTGGAGATGCAGTAGCCCCCACCAAAAAGCGACACCCGGCCCATGACGCTGGAGACATTGACCACGCGGCCCCTGGCCTTCCTCACTAAGGGCAGCAGGCTCAGAGTCACCTCGATCACCCCCAACAGGTTCACATTGAGTATGTCCACAAAGTCCTGCTTGGTCAGCCACTCATTGGGTGTCGATGCCTGGGCGATGCCGGCGTTGTTCACCAGGCCCCAGAGTCCTGGGGACAGTGGGGAGAGGAGAGAGCAACACTGTTGCATCTGTGCACTGTGGACACAGTTATGGTTCAAATTCATGTTCCAATAGAGTGACAGCATCTTGACAGGTGTTGGCTGGAAGAACAAGTAGAACCAGTGACAACATGGCATCTGCTGGGTTGTAGAGAGCAGATCCTGTAACCTGTTGCCGGACAGGGACCATGCCTTCCTTCTTCTTTATTCTTCATGGCCCTGCCCACTGCTTGGTAGAGAACAAAAAGTCACCCCATATGTGACGATGGCAGGAATTTATAATGAAGAAATATTGTGCACCCTTTATTCGGGAAACAAGGAGACTAATGTTTGGTTCTTACAAGTTAATGCTGTCCTTCCAGACATTAGATACATTGACCTATGTTTTTAAAATTTTGGACAGCTTATATAGTGAGTTCTCACCAACTATATGCTAAGGGAAAAAGAGAGACAGGAGAAATAAAGAAGCAGAGAAGAGAGAGGAAGAAAAAGAGGCAAAAATTTAAAAAATCCACACAAAGCTGACTTCTGGGTAGAGTTTGATTGGAAAGACAGGTCTGAAATCCTAGTTTGGGGAGAACTTGGACAGCATTTGATCGAATAAGAATGGCCTTAAAACATCATGCATCAATACTGAGCAATATTTCTGCCTCAAGCACCAGGGAATTCCAGTGGGCAGGTTTTGGGAAGAAGCAAGGCTTCCTCACCCCATGTCCTAGTACACCTACCATCTGCCCCTGGAAAATTCTCTTCCCACCAACCCAGAAGGCCACTCTCACCTCATCTCCACTTGTCCCCAGTTCACTGGGCTTTCAGGTAACCTCTCTGGAAGACCTAAAGACACAATTCTAGGAATTAAAGTAAATAGAGTTTCCAAAGTATAGACTTCAGGGCAGCAGGAGCAGAGAATCCACTGAGTCAGGGCAAGGGGTGGCAGTCGTTGATCTGAAAGAATTGCACCAGGGAGACGACTCCCTCCCATGTCGAGAAGCATGTCCTGCCCTCATGGGAAGGCACATTCTTTCACCAAGATATTTTACTTCTAATAATCCAATCGATATGTATGTTTAGAGAAATTCAGGTAAATAGAAGTTTTCCAAGACATCATTTACAACAATAAGATGTAAAAAATAATTTCAGTATCCAACCATTAGGTATGTTTAAATAAGTAGCACTGTTTCAAAGGACAGAATATTCTGAATCATTAAATATTATCTTTTTGAATAAATTTTCATTATATTGTAAAACTGCTCATCTTTTTTTAAGTGAAAAAGACACGATACAAGTGATGCACAAAATATAATCCCATTTACATCAAAATGTTCACAGTAAAGTCATGCATCCTATAAAGAAGTTTCTGTCGTCGACAAACCACATAACCTCAGTGATCCCAAAAGATCGTAATGGTTATACCATATGGCACAGGTGCATAGTAGGCTATACCACCTAGGTTTGTGTGAGCACATTTTATGATGTTCGCACTAGGACTAAATTGCCTAACATTTCTTAGAATATATCTCCTTAGGTGATGCATGAATGTGATTATCTCTGGGTGGCAGGATTAAAATGATTTTGATCTTATCTTTATGCATTTCAGTATTTTCCACAATGATCATGTTCTTCATTTCAGTTTAGATAAAAGAAGTCCATGCTCTTTTCTTCTCAATCATAACACACACGAAATAGTGCAATTAAAAAAAGAGAGAGGGCCGGCCCGGTGGCGCACTGGATAAGTGCGCCGCTTGGGAAGTGCGGCGGCGCTCTCGCCCGAGGGTTCGGATCCCACATACAGACTGGTTCCCGCTCACTGACTGAGCGAGGCGTGGGAGCAACACCGAGGGTTGCGATACCGTTGCCGGTCCCCGGTCCGGTACGGGGGCAACACTGAGGGTTGCGATCCGTTGCCGGACACGGAAAAAGACAAAAGACAAAAAAAAAAAAAAAAAAAAGAGAGAGAAAACATGACTCCTTCCTTCTCTTTCCTTCCTAAAACAGTTCTTAACCTCACGTCCTGCTCTGAAAATGAGGATGAACTTAACTGTCCCATGAATAGTGATAGGTCCCTGGTAAGAAGGAGTGAACATGCTGAGAACATGAGCCCAGCTCCTGGAGGGACACCAGCCACCCAGGCAAACACACAGCCCGGGGCCCAGTCCGTACCCATCTCCAGAAGGCTGGTCCCATCTCTAACCCAACACTCAGCGTCAATCAAACCAGAACTTCTGCTCAGAAAGGAGGGAGAGGACAGGAAGGAACTCTGCAGGGCAAACACTCATCAGGGCAACCTCTCACCAGGACTAGAGAGCTCCGGGGACAAGAGGTGGAGGGATTGAAAAGATAAGGGGCTCAGGCTAGCATGAGGGCTGAGAGGTACAGATAATACTATTGCATCAAGCCCCCCAAAACACTCTAGGAATCTTCCCAGGGAGCAGACAGGAGGTGTCCCCTTCACAGGGAGTAAAGAAACAAACAGACATGAGGAGTCCTGGTGGTACCTCTGTCCCCCACACGCTCCTTCACCCACTGGGCGGCAGCAGTGATGCTCTCGGTCTTGGTGACATCCAGAGTCACTGTCTGCAGCCTGTCTGATGTCTGGGCCCTGAGCTCCTTGGCCCCCTTCTCCGTCAGACATGCAGCCAGCACCTTCAAGCCTCGCATGTCCAGCTGTCTGGCCAGCAGGTTCCCGAAGCCCGAGTCACAGCCCGTGATGAAGACGAACTTGTCTGGGAGGTGGCTCACCACCTGTCTCTCACGGTACCAGCACAGAAGGTAGCACAGGCCCACCAGGGCTGCCAGGTACAGCCACATGGCTTTGCAGAGGACAGACACAGCAGGCTGGGGTGAAACAAGAGTCTGGCCCCTGTTCAGACAGGAGGACTTAAGAGCACAGAGGGCTGTGGGAGGCGGGCCAGCCTCCAGGCACCCTGGCATGCAGTCCTCAAGTGTCTTCTTGTTCTCTACTCACAGCATTTCTAGTAGATGCCATTAGATTGCCAAACAACACCTTGACATGAGGACACTTTTGTCACCCACCTTCTCCTGCTACACCATCTCCTCACTGATCCCCTCCACTGCAATCTACCCCCCCCCCACACACACACACTGGAGCCCTCCCTACCTAAGTGTCATGGTTCAGAGCTGTCTTACTTACCTTTTTCCTACTGAAGTCCTGGACCCTGGTCTGTCGAGAAGCATGTCCTGCCCTCATGGGAAGGCACATTCTTTCACCAAGATATTTTACTTCTAATAATCCAATCGATATGTATGTTTAGAGAAATTCAGGTAAATAGAAGTTTTCCAAGACATCATTTACAACAATAAGATGTAAAAAATAATTTCAGTATCCAACCATTAGGTATGTTTAAATAAGTAGCACTGTTTCAAAGGACAGAATATTCTGAATCATTAAATATTATCTTTTTGAATAAATTTTCATTATATTGTAAAACTGCTCATCTTTTTTTAAGTGAAAAAGACACGATACAAGTGATGCACAAAATATAATCCCATTTACATCAAAATGTTCACAGTAAAGTCATGCATCCTATAAAGAAGTTTCTGTCGTCGACAAACCACATAACCTCAGTGATCCCAAAAGATCGTAATGGTTATACCATATGGCACAGGTGCATAGTAGGCTATAGGATCTCAAAGTTGGGGGCTCTAAATCTGATTAAATGAACCATCTGGAAAAGGCTCCCCCAGAACGAGAGGAGCAGGAGGACTGAGGGAGGGGCCCATCCCAGTCCAATACCTGAGGGAGTCCGAGAAGGCCTTTACGCCATACTTGGAGATGCAGTAGCCCCCACCAAAAAGCGACACCCGGCCCATGACGCTGGAGAGACAGCATTTCCTAACAGAGGTGAAGGAAGATGGGCAGGGGCTGGGGAGGGAGGGAGGGACAGAAGAAGCCTGGGCTTCACTGCTCTGGGTGGCCCCCACTGTCCACACTTCCCAAAGGTCTGTCCCTTAACGAAGGGGAGGCAAGGAAATTGAATGGGAAGGGAAGGAGAGATTTCCCTAAGAAACCAGAGGGTCGAATGCAATCCTGACCCACCCGAGAAGACAGGAAGAACGGACAGGTGCGCACCTTCCAGCTCTGCCTAAAGGAGTAGATGTTATCAGCACGCAGCTGATGCAGTCCTGGAACCATTTGTCTCTCAAAATGGAGCCTCTCTCTGCTTCTGGGGTGGCTGCCAGGACCCACTTTATGGGCAGTGATGGGCGAGGAAGAAGGCTGAGGAGGAAGAAAGGAGTGCAAGAAATTCTCAGCAGCAGAGGGAACATGCAAATCCTAGTCCTGGCACCAAACCTGGTTAAGAGAGGGAAACTCCCTTGCCTGGAGCTGCAGGGCAGAAGGACAAGGCCTTCAGAGGCGACTCCCCTGTGAAGACTCACTCTCTCCCCCAGTTCCTCCACTGTGACTGCTGCACAGGATAACCAGACGTGCTGACCCCATGTGCGTCCTGGGGAGGGAGACATTGGCCAGGCTGGAAGGCAGTGCATCTCAGCTCCTGCACTCTCCGGCATACATGTGTCCCCTGGTGGTGCTTTGCAGAGTCTCAGCAGGCCCAGTCCAGCTTAGCCCCGTGGTGACCACTCTCTCCATCTCAGGTTGATGCCACCTATAGCCCCTTCTCTAGCCAGCTTGGGTCTTGCGAAGATGAGGAGGTGTAGGAAATGAAAAGCAGAGCTGGAAATGGCAGGAACTGGGGGTTCATTGTGCAAAGTGGTTTCCAGTCCCACAGACAGGCAGCCCCTACTAAACCTGGGGTGGGGACCCAGAAATGACGAGACACCCGTGCCCTGCAGGTGCTCAAGATCTGCGATTGGAGGGGATGAGAGGTGTAGGTGGGACTCAAGGATGCTGTGCTCCTCTAAAATGGCCAGGACAGCTAAGGGAAGGAGTCAGAGCAGCTTCTTGTGGCACCACAGGGACTGTGGTGGGATTGGGCTCCAGAGTATCCGACTGGACCTGACTCCCTTGCTGGGAAAACACGCCTGGAAGGAGGAGGAAGGGGGCTCTGCCATGGATCTCGTATGAGAACATGAAGTGGCTGACATTGGACGTCTTTATGTGTCTGTTGTTGCTGCTTCTTGGCAACATACGCTTGTTGCCTCACAGTCCATGCTTGGGGACATAGGTCCAGCCTTGGTGAAGCTCTACCCTCTAGTGGACCCAGCATGGCGGCCAGGGGTTTGTGCACTCACAGCTCTCTGACATGCTGGAGAGGACTCTTTGAGGGAGTCCAAACCTCCTGGACACCTAGGTACCCCAGAAGGTTAGAAGGTGAATGGGTAATATGTTATTTCATTTTAGTTTGTGTTATTTCATTTTAGTTTGGTTGGTGTGTGTGTGTTTGTGTAAATTGTGTGTGTGTGTGAGCAGTAGGCTGTGTGCATGTAGAGAGTACAATAAAACTCAGGAGGCTTTGGATTAAGTAGAGTTCCGATTTTGCTTTTGATGGCACAGCATGGAGTGACCCTTAGTAGGCTGACACTAGAGCATTAAAGGACTCACACCTCCTTGTGGACCAGTCTTGATTATCTTTGTATCTGCAACATTCACTTGCCTGACCCAAACACTCATTATGTGTTTTAAAATGAATGGCCCTGCAACTTCTGACTTCACTTTGTGTTTTCACCAGGAACACTGATAATAGTTCAACATCACAGGGTTCCCTAAAGCTCCATAGTCTTGATTTTTATGCTGACAGAAGAAAACTAAGATACCTGGGGTGCTACCTCCAAACTGTAATTAGCCCAGAAATCTGTATCATTTTCGGCTAATGCTTTCTCTATTGAGTCCACACTTAAAACATCAGAATACTGACAACGTATAAGTCAGGTCTCAGGAAACGCTGGGAAATTCCAGGGAATTCTTGTCTGGCATTCCATAGGTGCTCAACACCAGTTGGCAGAAAACGAAAGCCTGGGGTCCACAAGGGACTCTCACTCCATGGCACTGGAGGGGTGTCACGGGGAGGGGATCTGGCCCTGGAGTCCCAAGGGATGGCAGGGCTTCCAAGTGCAATGACGAAAGGAGGGGACGGTGGCTGAAGGCCACAGGGAGGTTGCTGGTGAGGGGAGAAAGACTCCACGTCCACCAGGGAGGGCATGTGGGACTCTATCTCTCCCTCATCAACCTCTGTTTGTCCATCCTTGTATCTGAGCCTGTGACCCCAGGCTCCCTGATAAATCCTGGAGAGGAAACACTTGCTCCTCGCCTCTGGGGCAGGAAGGGCTGAGTGACGACAGGGAAAATCCAGCTTCCCTCTTTCAATCCCTCCTCAGGTCATCCCTCTCATTCCCTGTCCTCCATGAAAGCACCTGACCCTTCCTCCCACAGGTCCACATGCCACCACTCCCCAAGCTCTCAGTTCAAATCAGTGGGCACAGATGAATGTCTCAATTTTTACTTTAAGGAAAATAGTCAAAGGAAATCTATAGTCCAGACAAATCCAAAATTGGTTTCTGTCCCTACTGAGGACACCACCTCCCAGCCAATGCCTGCTGAGCTGGTGCCTGAGGCCTGAGGGGTCAGACTGGTGGTCTCCTTCCCCACCTCAACCCATGGGCACAGGTACCTTTGGAGGAGGGTGCCCTCACCTCCTCCAGGCCATTTCCATCCTGTGGGAAGGTGTGGACTGGCCAGCACAAGCACAATATGAGGAGGATGGCAGCAGACAGAACAGGTGTGGACTGAGCATCCTTTCACCTGCTCACACCCGTCCTTTCACCTGCTCACACCCTCCCCAGGTGTGTGGATTCCTGGGTGATTCATAAGGGCCAGAGTCTGAGTTGCTGCCCAAGTCGACTGGGCACCAAATGAGTACTGTTGAGTTCCTGTTCCTCAGCAGAATTCCTTGGCTTTTTCCTTCTAATATTCCCAGAATTCTGAGCAATATCCTAGGAAACTCCAGGGGAGAGATGAGCAGGCAGTGAGCTAGATGTTCCCAGAGACTTGAGAGCTCCCTCCCTCCTTCTAATATCCCTCCTTGTGACCAAACTCAGTTCACACATCACCCCAACTTTACCCCACCATCCACTCCAGTCTTGGCCTTGCCAGGACTTCAGGAGCCATAGTCAACCGAGGTATCCACCAGGAAGGTGGGCATGGAGCTCATGGGAAGGTAGAGAAGCTTGTCCCAGCCAGATGAGTAGCAGCTGTGGGGGTGGCAGGTGGTCAGCACATGCTCCACGCAGTCCATCACCAAGGACAGATTTGGCGTGTACCTGTCCACCGTTCATTAGTCAGCTTCATGTCTGTCAGAGACAGAAACAGACCCAGATTTATTTCTAACACATCTTTCCTTGCCTGAGCAGTAAATTAAGAATGTTTTTAACTATTTTCCAGGTCCCCAATGACATAGCCCCACCTATTCATTTCTGCTTGTCCAGGCGGATTCCCAAAAACCCTACACCTCTGCACATCTTCCCATTAATAATTGTGACCCACAATGCACGCTGAGCCAGACCAATCACAGGACAATCTTTAGACTGCATAGCTTGAAGCAGCCTTTTGACCTTGAAAATCTAGGGAAGCTGCCTCTCGAAAACTAGCTGTGTGTCTAGATGTGAGGGGCTTCTCCTCTCTGGGTTTCTATTTTCTCCTCAACACAAGTAGAGATTCAGTCAGTCACTCTCTAGATTTAACCAGCCTAGACCTTTCTTTAGCCTCTTTGTTCTTTCATTACCTACAGAACACATAGGGCCATAACCATGAGTCTAATTCCCAAATCTGTAAGGCAAGAAAAGCCTGGAGGATGGACCCAGTGTGAAGAGCTAATTGCAGGCTTGGGCCCTCCCAGACTTGGTTTCCTTCTTTTCAGGAATAATACCCAGAAACCAGAGGCAGCAGCTAGGAAGCTAAAATGCTGAAGAAAAATTTCAACATTGTCCTGATATTGGGGAGGTAGAAGGAGGAATTCAGGGAACAAAGATTGAAGGGCCCCGAACACTGGCCAGGAAGCCAATCTAGACTAATAAAAGCTGTGCCCTGAGAGAAATGGCAACCCAGAAAAACCAGTCCTAAGAACACTTAAATCTGTCCTCTACTGGATCGACATGATCTGCCAGCATTTTATTGACCTGACAGAAGAACATTAAATATTGTCTTAAGGAAGATAACATCATCTAGAACCCTTACAATTTTTCATGCACAATATCTGGCATTCAAGCAAAATTACTGGACATGCCAAAAAACTGTTTGACTTCAAACAGCAAAGCAAAGAAAAAAGAGGTTAAAAAGAAAAGTAAAGAGACAATTAGAGCATACTCACAGGTAAAACCAATACTACAGTTATCAGTGAGAGAAAAAGATGTAGAACTTCACCACAGAACTAGAAGCTACATGTGTTGTTATGATATTTATATATTGGTTTTTGTCCACAGTTCCTGGCTCAGGCTACTCTCTGACCTTCTCCTGCCATATTTTTACCAGCTCCTTTTTCTCCCCAAATCAGGACATTCTCTGACCTATCTTAGTTGATTGTAAGTCATAAGACCGCCATTTCAGAGGGGCCCTACCCCATACCCAGGAGAAAGACTGCTGCACAGAGAGGCCAAAAAGAATGTGAACAAGTGGGCCTTGCTGGGTTTCCCCAGCCAGTCCATCAGTGTTAGATCATACCAATTTTTCCCTATCACATTTCTACACAGTTGTCCATGATTCAATCAGGCCTACATAATGAAGCTCCACCAGAACCCAAGAGCACACATTCAACGAGCTTCCAGATAGCTGAACATGTGGAGGTTCCCGGATGGCTGTGCACCTGGAGAGGGCATGGAAGCTCCATGCCCCTTCCCTTAAACCTCAGCCTATGTGTCTCTTTGACTGTATCCTTTGTAATACCTTTTATAATAAACCAATAAACATGAATACATGTTTTCCTGAGTTCTGTGAGCCACTCAAGCAAACTAATAAAACCCAAGGAGAGGGTTCTGGGTGCCCTGAGTTTTAGCTAGTTGGTCAGAAGTTCCAGAGGCCTGGGCTTGCAACTAGCATCTAGAGCAGGGGATGGTGGGGTGGGAGGGATGGGGATATGGCAATCTTGGGGACTGAATCCTTGATCTGTGGGATCTGATGCTATCTCCAGGTACAGAATGTTGGAGTTAAATTGGAGGGCACCCAGCTGGTGTCCACTGAAGAACTGCTGACTTGCTTGCTACTGGAGAAACCCCCACACATTTGGAACCAGAAGTTAGCGTTCTCTCATTGTGATGGTTGCTGAATAAGAGTAGAGAAAAAAATAGTGTGTTTTATTTTTCCATACCCTGTAAAAGAAAAAAAAAAGTTAAATAAAAAATCTAGAACTGAACAATCTAGAAGTTAAATAAAAAATCTAGAACTGAACAATGCGAACAAGCACACTGATAAATAAATACTGTAATAGAAAATTACAAAATAGTCCTTAAGAAACATCTGGCGATAATGTAAATTAAGAACAATACATGGTATTATGTTTAATTAGGCCCAGAAAAAAGAAAAATTAGGGAAGTAGAATGGAATATGAATCAGTAGAGAATATTATAATGGAAGCACACTGATAAATAAATACTGTAATAGAAAATTACAAAATAGTCCTTAAGAAACATCTGGGCCATGGTAAAAATGTCTAACATATGTGTAATTAGAGTCCCATAAAAATGGAACAAAAAATTGGGATAGAATCCATGTCTGAAAAAATACTTTCAAGAAAATTTCCAACACTGACAAAACATAAAGCCAGTTATTCAAGAAGTTCTACACACCTCAAGCAAGATAAATACATTTTGGTGCTTTGTAGTAAAGCTGCTAAGAACCAGAGACATACAGAAAATTGCAAGAGAGGCCAGATGAAAAAGATATAATACCTTCGACACAGCAACAATAAGATGATATCTGACTTCTTAGAATAAACAATAGAATCCAGAGGACAATAAAATGAATTTTTTCAAATGATCAAATAAAA
Organism: Galeopterus variegatus; assembly: GCF_000696425.1. NCBI lineage: Eukaryota > Metazoa > Chordata > Mammalia > Dermoptera > Cynocephalidae > Galeopterus > Galeopterus variegatus. Next base: position 428,012 of record NW_007727310.1, read on the forward strand.
CAATATCCAACTTAGGGTTTTATACCAAGCAAAAATATTCCTTGAAAATAAAAGAAAAATAAAGTCTTGTCAGAGAAGTGAAAGTTGAGAGTTTCACAAATAGTGGTAAAACTAAAAGAAAAAAATACAAAAAGGTGTTCTTCAAGCAGAGCATATATGTTCAACAGTAATGATCTTCAACAGAAAGGAATGAGTACAGGAGGCCTAAATACAAACAAATATCAAAAATTTCAAACAACTATTATAGTTTGTGGGTGGAGGGTGTATGATAAATGAAGACTTAAAATGCATACTAGCTATAGCACAAAAAGCTGGGTGGGGGGCAAGTAAATAAACTGAAAATGTATAAGGTTTTTATATTATCTGGAAAGTGATAATAAAAAAACTAATTTCAGCTAGAGTATAATAAGTCAAGCATGCATACTGTAATCTCTTATGCTGGGTGATAAGGTATCTAAAAGAAAATTTTTAAAGAATTTTAATCAGTAACATAACAAAGGGAGAATTGAAATAACAACAACAACAACAACAACAACAACAACAACAAAAACTGGAGAGAACAGAATAAATGATCAGAAAAGATCCAAAAAGTGATGGGGAAATAGAATACAAAAATTAAGATGGTAGATTATAATAAAAACATATAATTAATTTCATTAATTGTAAATGGGTTAATTTTTTCAAATGGTAGACAAAGATCTTTAAAGTGTATTTATATATATATATATATATATACTGCTTATAAGAAACACACCCTAAATATATGAAAAAGAACCCTTAAAAGTTTTTATAATAACAGAAAAAGATATACCAGGCAAACACTCAGCAAACAAAAGATAGTATAACTATACTAATATCACACAAAAATAGACCTTGGAGCAAGAAATATGATGACAGAAAATGAGACATTTCATAATGATAAAAGAGTCAATTTAACAAGAAGATATAACAATCACAAATCTTCAGGAGGTATCAACTTAGCCAGAGACCATAGCTTAAAAATATGCATGTCAAAAACTGACAGAACCAAAATGAAAAATAGAGAAACCCACAATCACAGTTAGACATTTTAAAACATTTCACTCAATAACAGAGCAAGTAAACAAAAAATCAGTAGGAATATATTATATTTAAATAACATAATGGAAAAGTTTGACCTAATTGATATGTATAAAGAAAATTACACCTAAAAATTGCAGAATACATACTGTTTGTAACTGAAAATGGAACATTTGCAAATACTGATCACATACTGGCCCATACAGCAATTCTCAATAAATTATGATGGAAGTGTTCTGTGAAACAGCAGGATGAAACTAACCATCAGAAACAGAAAGATAACTAGAAAAGCCCATCAAATATTTGAAAATTAAGGGTTATACTTCCATATAATCTAAGGGTCAAAAGTAAATCACATTACAAATGAGAAAAGATTTTGAAGTGAATGATAATGAAGCTACAATCTAACAAAACAGTGAAATACATCTAAAGCCATGCTTAGAGAGAAATGGATAGCTTTAAACAATCTAAGTTTTCACTCTAAGTGACAGATGCAAAAACATACTGAACAAAAAAAGAAAAGAGAAAAAAACCAAACAAACCAAAAACACACTGAACAAAATATTAACAAATCAAAGTTAGTGACTTATAAAAGATTAAGCCATCAGGACCAAGTAGTACTTATTGTAGAAATGCAAAGTTGGGGTGACCTTCCAAAAATGAAGTGACTATAAATCACCAAGTGAACTGAATAAGAGAGTAAAGCAATACAGTTATCTGAACAGGAGAAAACGCACTTGATAAAATGTAAAATAAAGACATGACTTAGAAAACAGAAACACAGCAGGTGAGGAACAGAAGACAACCTTTTAAACTTAGCACAAGTTATCTGTTTAAAAATTTACAACAAATATCACATGTAAGAGTAAGATGTTAAATGCATGCCCTTGGAAATTGGAACTGAGATTAAATCGCTATCACTATTTCTATTCAACATTATACTAGAATTTCTAGCCTGTGCAACAAGAAATATAAATTAAAAAATTAGGCTTAGAAAAAAAAGAAATAAAATGTCACAATTAGCAAAGAATTCTTAAATAAACATCGTTAAAACCAGAACACACACTCTTAGCAGCAAAATCCCCCCTAAAGAAACTTGAGGCTATTTATAATCCTGACTTCCTCAAATATCACAGTGAATATGCGTACCTTTTAAAAGCAAAGCGCTGCAACTTGTGCCCCTGGGGATGTTATGTAATTCAAGGCTTAGAAACCACTGAATGCTGCAATCCTGCTGGCCTGACAGATTTTGGGTAATACAAGACTAGAAACTTTCTGAGTTGTCTTTTTTTTTGGTCTCCATGTGCAGTCTCTCCTAGTAGAAAGGTAGTTGCTACTTGTTATGTTGTCTTCATCTCTGTGATCTCCTGCCACAACCTCCTTTCCACTCACAGGAATTAACAATAGTTTGAAATAAATAGCCCCTGGAATCCAGAAGAAGAGAAGAGAGAGACAAAGGCTTTAAAGCAGGGGCCTTGAAATATGACTAAATGAGTCCCTTGGAAAAGGCTCCCCCAGGAAAACAGGAGCAGGAGGACTGAGGGAGGGGCCCATCCCAGTCCAACACCTGAGGGAGCCTGAGAAGGCCTCTACGCCATACTTGGGGATGCAGTAGCCCCCACCAAAAAGCAACACCCGGCCCATGACGCTGGAGAAGTTGATCACATGGCCCCTGGCTTTCCTCACTAAGGGCAGCAGGCTCAGAGTCACCTCGATCTCCCCCAACAGGTTCACATTGAGTATCACAAAATCCTGCTTGGTCAGCCACTCATTGGGGGCTGTGGCCAGGGAGATGCCAGCGTTGTTCACTAGGCCCCAGAGTCCTGAGGCCTAGTGGACAGTGGAAAATTAGAAAAAATAAAATAAAATGTCACTATTAGCAAAGAATCCTTAAATAAACATCTTTGAAACCAGAACTCAAGCTCTTTCTATTTCTCATTTTATTTCTTTTTTGGTAAGCCTAATTTCTTTCATTTATATTTCTTTTCTTATTGTATTGGCTAGAAATTCTAGTATAATGTTGAATAGAAATAGAGATAGTGGTTTAAATTCAGTTCCAATTTCCAAGGGCATACATTTAATATCTTACTCTTATGTGTGATATTTGTCGGAAATTTCTTAATAGATACCTTGTATCAAGTTTAAAAGGTTGTCTTCTATTCCTCACCTGCTGTGTTTTTGTTTTTGAAATCATGTCTATATTTCGCATTTTATCAAGTGCTTTTTCTCCTGTTCAGATAAACATATTGCTTTACTCTTTTATTCTTTTCACTTGGTGATTTATAGTTACTGCATTTTTATTTTTATTTTTTTTATTTTTTATTTTTATTTTTTTTTGTCTTTTTGTCTTTTTTTCCGTGTCCGGCAACGGATCGCAACCCTCAGTGCTGCCCCCGTACCGGACCGGGGACCGGCGACGGGATCGCAAGCCTCGGTCACCTGCTGTGTTTTTGTTTTTGAAATCATGTCTATATTTCGCATTTTATCAAGTGCTTTTTCTCCTGTTCAGATAAACATATTGCTTTACTCTTTTATTCTTTTCACTTGGTGATTTATAGTTACTGCATTTTTAGAAGGTCACCCCAAATTTGCATTTCTAAAATCAATACTACTTGGTCCTGGTGGCTTAATCTTTTATAAGTCACTAATTTTGATTTGCTAATATTTTGCGAGAAATTGTCCAGTGTCTATACAGTGAGGTTCAAATTCACATGCAAATTGAGTCCATATTTTTTGAGCAGTCAACATTGTACTATGTGCTGTGAGGGGACAGTGGGGTAGAGAAAATAAGTAGTTTGTGGCCACAGGGTGCCATAGTTTGTATATACTTTAAACTGTTGGAGGTTAGGGACAGTCCTCATCTCTGTTCCCAGTGCATGCACCTGGCATGCAAACAACCTGAGTTTGTTTAATGCATGGATGGAATTAGAGGAAGTAAACTCAAGATATATATCTTGAGGGACTACAAGAGAAGGAGAGATAGACAAATTTTGAGGCAAGAAGGAGGACTAGAGGTGCCCCGAGTGCAATCCTCCTGCAGAAGGGGTTCAGAGCAAGAAACAGACAGCTGGGATCAGCACAGGAGGAATTCTCCCTCATGGTGAGAAGAATCTACTCAGCCATGAGCACTTCCCAGTGATAACCCTCCTCCTGCTCATGCCCTAGCCCACATTTATCACTGTTGCAGTTGTCTGCACCATTGTCTAGTCCCAGAGCTGTGGCCCATTTCCCCACACAGGGGTTTGTCCTGTTTCTTGCAACAACCACTGGTGCACCCTGCTGCATGGCTCATGTCCCCTGTAGCCCAAGCCCCAGCCACCAGAGCCTCACACCATGCAAACCTGGCCCCAGTCACTGCACAGTCCCCAGCCCCAGCTGCCACCAAACTGCACGGCCTCAGCCCCATCTGCCACATTGCCCCATCACCAGCCATTGCACAGCCTTGTCCCCATTTACCATAGCCCCACACTGTGTGGCTGCAGTTGCCAGAGCCACATGCGTGTGGCCCCAGCCCCAGATGCTGTGTAGCCCCAGTGTCAGCTGTTGCATGACCCTGGCCCCAGCCATTGCATTATGCTGGCCCCAGCTGCCGGAGTCCCACACCACATCTCCAGCCACCCATAGCCACAGCCACCAGTGCCCCCTGCTGCATGGCCCCAGCAGCCCTCAGCCACAGCCACACCTGCCAGCACCCCCAGAACTACTAAGTCTGCCCAGAACTACTGAGACTATAGTGTCTACCTCAAACCAGAACTAAAACACCTCAGCCAACAGGCAATATAACAGGCAATCTACAGGAGGGAGCCTTTCTCAAAAGCTACCCCAGGGGAGTAGAATAAGCAAGTGCTCCACCAGATAGCAAAACATCACTTCTGATACTAGAAAATATGAAAAAGCAAGAAAATATGACACCACCAAAGGAATATAATAATTCTCAAATACCAGACTCCAAACAACAGGAAACCCTTGAAATGTCTGAAAAAGAATTCTGAACAACAGTCTTAAGTAAACTCAGTGAGATACGGTAAGACCCAGATAGACAACACATGAAATGAGAAAAGCAATCCAGAAAATGAAGGGGAAAATTTACAAAGAGACAAATGCCATAAAAAGAATTAGCAAAACTCCTGGAACTGCAGAACTCATTCAATGAAATAAAAACTACAATCAAGAGCTTAAGCAACAGGCTACAGCAAGATAAAAAAGCAATTAAATGCCAGGACTTAGAAATACCTTTCAGTAACAACCATAAATGTAAATAGATTGAACTCTTCATTCAAAAGACATAGACTGGCTGAATGGGTTAAAAAACTAGACCCACTATATGCTGCCTTTAAGAAACCCACCTCACCTATAAGGACTCACACAGACTAATAGTGAAAAGATGAAAAAATTATACCATGCAAGTGGAAACCAAAAACAAGTAGGAGTAGCTATTCCTATATCAGATAAAATAGACTTTAAACCAAAAACTATAAAAAGATATAAAGAAGGGCATTATATAAGGATAAAGAGATCTATCCACCAAAAAGACATAACAATCATAAATATATATGCACCCAACATCAGAGCACCCAGATGTATAAAGCAAACACTATTAGGCCTAAAGACAGAGATAGACCTCAATACAGTAATAGCTGGGGACCTTGAAACCTCTCTCTCAATATTGGACTGAATATCTATGCAACAAAACAACAGAGAAACACAGGATTTAAACTACACATTAGACCAATTGGGCTTGGCAGACATCTATAGAACATTTCCTCTAATAACTACAGAATGTACATTCTTCTCATCAGCCAATGGACCATTCTCTGAGAAAGAAGAAATTATACAGGAAATTAAAAAATTTCTTGAAACTAATGATAATAAAGACACGTCATATCAAAACCTATGGGATACTGCAAAAGCAGTACTAAGAGTGAGGTTTATTGCAATAAATCTTACATCAAAGGAATAGAAAGACTTCAAATAAACAACCTAACATTACACCTCAAAGACCTAGAAAAACAAGAACAATTCAATTCCAAAGTTAGTAGATGGAAATAAATAATTAAAATCAGAGCAGAACTAAATGAAATAGAGACCAGAAACATAATACAAAAGATCAATGAAACAAAAAGTTGTGTGGTGTTTTTGTTGTTGTTGAGAGGATAAACAAAATAGACAAACCATTAGCCAGACTAATTTTAAAATAGAAAAGACCCAAATAAAAATAGAAATGAAAAAGGAGACATCAAAACTGATACCACAGAAATACAAAGCATCATTGGAGGCTATTATGAACAACTATATGCCAAGAAATTTGAAAACCTGGAGGAAATGGATAAATTTCTGGACACAAACAAGCTACCAAGACTAAACCAAAAAGAAATAGGAAACCTAAACAGCCCAATAATGAGCAACAAGATTGAAGCAGTAATCAGAAATCTTCCAAAAAAGAAGAGCTCAGGACCAGATGACTTTACCACTGGATTCTACCAAACCATTGAAGAGGAATTAATACCAATTCTTTTTAAACTATTTCAAAAAATTGAAAGGGAGGCCATTCTCCTAAACTCATTCTATGAGGCCAGCATCACCCTGATACCAAAATCAGACAAAGATAGAACAAAAAAGGAAAATTGTAGGCCAATGTTCTTGATGACCATAGATGCAAAAATCTTCAACAAAATACTAGCAAACAGAATATAGCAGATGTAGAGCTAGGGCTGGGTCTGGAGCTCACAGACCCCTTAAGCCTGTTCACAAACCCTTCACACACAGGTGTATGAGCTAGGCAACAGGAAAAAGATCCTTGGAGCCATGGTTGAAGAAAGAATAGTCTTTATTTCTAGACAGAAACTCCACCAACCAGCAGTTCAGAGCCACTGCCTCATACAATCTAAAGAACACACAAAAATAGCAACAAGCTAAAAATACATGGGGACCCATGCCACTAACTCCACCCCCACACAACTTGTTTACAAAGAATGTGCTGCACCACCCCCAACTGGACCAGAGGGAGGGAGCCTGACTAAACTACTCTATTTTCCTCACAGCAGAACATCAAAAAGATTATATCGTGATCAAGTAGGATTCTCCCAGGGATACAAGAATGGTTCAACACACGCAAATCAACAAATGTGATAACCACATTAAACAAAATCAAGAAGAAAAACATGATCATCTCAACAGATGCAGAAAAAGTATCTGACAAAATTCAACATCACATCATGATAAAGACTCTCAACAAATTATGTATAAAAGGAAAGTATCTCAATACAATAAAAGCCACATATGACAAACCCACTGCTGATATCATCTTGAATGGGGAAAAACTGAAAGTTTTTCCTTTAAGAATAGGAACAAGACAAGAATGCCCACTGTCACACTTCTATTTAATATAATTTTGTAAGTACTTGCCAGAGCAATCGAAATAGAAAGAAATAAAGGGCATTCAAATAGGAAAAGACAAAGTCAAATTGTTCCTGTTTGTAGATTACATAATCCTATACATAGAAAACCCTAAAGACTCTACCAGAAAAACTCTTTGAGCTGACAAGCAAATTCAGTAATGTTGTGGGATACAAAATCAATATACAAAAGTCAGTAGCATTTTTATAATCCAACAATGAATGAGCAGAAAAAGTGAAGGAAATGGTTAATGGACATCTGTGGTCAGCAGCCAAGGACATGTTCACTTGGTGAACTCGCATATGAGTAAACAACCAAGAAATATCGAGGATTGCAAACAATCCTTGAGAACGTTTGAAGTTGTGAGAACACTTTCTTGGGATGCTCCCAGCAGGTGCATTATAGATAACCAAGTGCTTGAGAAGGGAGGTAACGGCCTTCTGCTCTCGAGAAAAATATAACAGAATTTATGCATTAATGCTTATCTCTCATGCACAAGCTTGCTAAATGTAATAAAAGCTGTAACAGCGGTTGGGTCAGGGCTACTTGCCTGAGAGAGCAGTGGCCCTCCACTCTTTACCTGCATCTCATCTGCTGTGTCTTCCTTCACGTCTCTGATCATTTTAATCCACAAAAAGAAATCAACAAAGCAAGCCTACTTAAAATAACTGCCCTCAAAATAAAATATCTAGGAATAAATTTAACCAAGGAAGTGAAAGATCTCTATGACAAGAATTACAAATCACTGCTGAAAGAAATTAAAGAGGACACCAAAAAAATGGAAAGACACTCCATGTTCATGGATTGAAGAATTAATGTAGTAAAAATGCACATACTACCCAAAGCCATTTACAGATTCAATATGATCCTCATCAAAATACCAATGACTTTCTTCACAGAAATAGAAAAAACAATCCTAACATTCATATGGAACAACAAAAGACCCTGAATAGCCAAAGCAATCCTGAGCAAAAATAAAATAAAATAAAGTCAGAGGCATTAAACTTCCTGACTTCAAAATATACTACAAAGCTATAGTAACCAAAACAGCATGCTACTGGTATAAAAACAGACACATGGACCAATGGAACAGAATAGAGAAGTCAGAAATCAATCCACATACTTACAGCCAACTGATCTTTGACAAACACACCAAGAACCTACATGGGAGAAAGGACAGAATCTTAGATAAATGGTGCTGGGAAAACTGGATATACATATGTGGAAGAATGAAACTAGACACATACCTCTCACCGTATACCAAAATGAACTCAAAATGGATTAAAGACTTAAATATAAAACCTGAAATGATAAAACTCCTAGAAGAAAATATAGGGGAAACACTCCAAGATATATGGCTGGGCAAAGACTTTATGAATAAGACCCCAAAAGCACAGGCAACAAAAGAAAAAATAAA
>NW_007727311.1:0-1252 GCF_000696425.1 Galeopterus variegatus
GGGTTTCCTGCTCTATGGGGTCTGGTACTTGAGAATTATTGTATTCCTTTGGTGGTGTCATGTTTCCTTGTTTTTTCATATTTCTATTCTCTGTGCATTGATTTCTAGTCATCCAGTTGAGCAATTGCTTCTTCTATTACTCTGAAGTGGGCTTTGAAGAGAGAGGTTCCTCCTGTAGATGTGTTTTATATTGATTGTTGAGTGGGGTGTATTAGTATTACTTCTGGGTGGACTCAGTAGCATAGTCTCCATTGTAGGTACTTCTGCCATATTCAATGTTGGAGTTGTGTGTGTGTGTGCCTCTGTAGTGTAGTCACTGGGGCACTTAGTGATTTCTTGTTGAGGATGTGGGCTACCTCTTGAGATCTTGGGTGAAGTGCCTCTGTTTCTTTTTTCTCCTTGGCTGGGGTGAGTGAGCCTAGTGGACACTTTGGCTCCCTGGCTGGTGTCCTGTGACCCTGATGGGTGCACTGGGGTATACTGGATCTCCTCAGTTTGAATGAGTGACCATGAGAAAGGTTTCTCTTTCTTTGTTCCTATAGGCCAAGATTTCTCCTGGATTCCTGCTTCTCTTGGTTGGGAGCTGGGTTGGTTGTGGCTGGCATTTTTTTTTTTTTTTTGTACACTATTTGGCTATCTGGAGTTTCTGTATGCTCCAAGTTTTCATATGTATGACTCTCCCTGGGTTGAAGGAAGTCATGCTCACTGCACATGGGGTGAAATTTCCCCTGTGAATTGTATCACTAGGTTGTGGATCTGCACTAGTTTACCTCTTTCTCGTGTCTCCATTTGTGACCCTTCTTATGTCAATGGGTAGTGACAGTGCTGTGTCCTGCCCTCACCTCAGCCAGTCTGAGTGGTGCAGCTGTGGTGACAGTGGTGTGCATGACTGCCAGTGGCAGCAGGGGCAGAAACAGCGGTACATGGGATAGCAGTCAGGATCTTGTACCCAGGTAGGCTGGCTACTGCTTCAACATCGGCAGGGAGTGGCACTCACTGCCAGTCTGGCTTATGCAGTGGCCTGGGTGGGGGTTCTGTGCCCAGTCTATCTGGCTGGTGCAATGGCTATGGTAGCAGCAACTATACTGCATGCAACTATGGTGGGGATCCCACACATAGCAGGGCCAGCAGGTGAGGAGGCTTGGGCGGGGGTCCCGAGCACAGCTGATCTGGCTGGTGAGGTGGTGTGAAGGGTCCCTGGCCATGGCCGCTGCACTGCAGGCAGGTGCAGCAGGGGTCCCACACACAGCTG
>NW_007727311.1:6069-6433 GCF_000696425.1 Galeopterus variegatus
AGAAAGCGCTATGAGCTGCATATCTCGTTATAAGGGTCGTATCTCTCTTGATGTGGCTGTGTTGAACTGGAGAGTAAGTACCTGAAAGTGTATTTATGGAGTCTGTTTTCGAGTGTGAGATTCATGAAATTCAACTAGAGGTGGAAAAGGGGAGGGGAGGGGGAGGGAGGGAGACTGATGAGGAACTGGTCAATGGACACAAAGAATGATTGTGTATTGTAATGATGAATAAGGTAACTATCCAGATCTAACCATCCCCCTTGTACGCAGTTACTGAAAATCAATACTGTACCCCACATGGATGTACAATAAATTCTCTTAAAAAACACAAATATATTAATGAGCAGATAAATATATTTATGAC
>NW_007727311.1:6573-13224 GCF_000696425.1 Galeopterus variegatus
GTACAATAAATTCTCTTAAAAAACACAAATATATTAATGAGCAGATAAATATATTTATGACTACCAAGGATTATTCAGTGTATTTGTAACTTGTTTTAACTCTGGTTTCAACCCCTGTCTGCTACTGCAGGACTTTTCCTTTAATTTGTAATCAAATACAGTGGAGGTGATCCTAGGGTAAGTTATGTGTGTCCAGTACTAGGTTATCCTCTGATATTTGCCAGTTTGCTCCTCTCCTGCCCAGGTCCCCTAAGGTGAGAGGGTATCTTTCTGACGTCTTCACTGCTTGCTAAGCTTTATGAAAATATCTGACCACTGACACTGCTGTTGGCCGGAAGAAGGAGACTGAGGTTCCTCACCAGGGTCCTGTCTTCTGATGTCAAACCCCAGAAATCTCCACTGCTGACACTGGCGAGGCACTGGACACCTCATGCTACACACGGACTCCCGGGGAGAGAGTTCACAGCTCCTCCATGCCCGTCTCTCCACTCTCTTCCTCCCCAAAGAGGAGTAGTCTTGACAGATCGGTCATTTGTTATCCCACATTTTCTATGGGTAGATGATTTAAAGAAAAGAAAAATGAAAGCTCTTCTCGTCATAGTTTATTTCCTCCCTTCATCCAGTCAACTCCTAGCTGAGGTGGTGTAGCCAGAGTCAGTTACTCTCCACCTTGGATGCTGTCTTTTTGACCCATTTGTTACCTAGACCAAAGTTACTGTCAACTGGGCTGTAGGCAGGTGTGCAAACACTGGCTCTTCGTCCTTCTTTTCTTTGGGTATCGGTGGAGATATTTTGATTTAAGCTCTTGTCCTGTTGCAGAGGTAGAGTCTAAAACTCAAGTTTGGATTGATAGGATCCTCTGGTTCTTGGCCATTCAGGCCCACACAGACACAATTTAGCTGAAGGAAGGGGGTGCTTGATGAGGTATTGCCTAGTTCACAATAGTTCTGCATTAGCCCTCAGTGATATCGTATTGTGTTAGTGATATCGTATTTGTGTCATTAGCATTTATCTTATGTTCATATTGAAACCAGGGATTTCACAGAAGGAGGAATAATCCAGCTGTGTTAGTCCCAGTCTTCCAAAAGGTAGACTCTAAGACAGGAGTAAGCTTGCAAGGATTTTATTAGGGGAAATGTCCCTGTGAAGGAACCATGGGGTGGGAGAGAGCCAGGAAAGGCTGGGAGAGGAGTCAGATCATGACGCAAGTCTGATCTCCCTGTGAAGGACAGAGGAAAGGAAGATTGGAAGGAAGCTCCTAGACTGCATGCAGTTTAAGGAAACCTCGGCAAAGCAGTCAAGCTCTCCTCAAGCCAAAGTCAGCATCACAGAAGTCCCTTGTTGCTCAGGAATGGGTGTGCCTTATGAACCAAGCTGCACGTAATGATTGGCAAGACGCAGTGACGGATTTCAAAGAGCAGCAGCTGGGGCCTTTGGTCAGTTACACTCCCTGCAATTGAAAGTTAAGAGGCACATTCCCATGGCTGCCAAACCAGCTAACACAGAATTTCAGTATTGTTTGGCCACCTAATCAAAACACCTAATAACTGTTGATCTGAAAACATCCTAGTTTATTGCCTGACACCTGGAAGGCTTCACATCCTCCAGGCTTCTTGGGCCAACCTTTTAATAGCTGTAATCAAATGTCCATGCCCCTTATTAAAAGAAGCCAACATTTTATCATTCCAGTCTTCCCAGGAGTACTCGTTTTCTATTGCTGCATAACAAATTACCATACATCAGCTGCATAGAGCAACACGCATTTATCATCTCACAGATATGCAGGTCAGAAGTCTAGGAGGGCTCAACTGGGTCCTCTGTTTCAGATCTTCAAAGCGTTGAGCAGATTAGGCTCTTATTTGGAAGGTCTGGGGAAGAATTTACTTACAAGGTCTTTCAAGCTGTTGGCAGAATTTAGTTCCTTGTGGTTGTAGGACTGAAGTTCCAGGCTCCTTGGCAGCTGGCCACCAGAAGTCACTTTTTAGCTCCTAAAAATCATCTCACCTGTCCCGCTCCATCTGTGCAATAAACTTACCTCGTGTCAAATCCCTCTTAAACTTCCAATCTCTCTGACTTCCTCTTCTGCTATCAACTGGAGGAAACTCTACTTTTAGAAGGCTTGTGTTGTTAGATGAGGCCAACCTGGAGACTCTCCCTATGTTACATTTACATCTACAGAATTACTTTGCCATGTGAGATAATATAATCACAGTACTGGTATCTCATTATATCCACAGAGGGTCATCTTAAAATGCTGCTTACCAACAAGGTATTTTGAGGAGGGTTATTCCAGCTCCCATTCCTCACTTCCTCTGTGTCCCTATTTTCCACTCTCCTTTTCCTCAAACTACTTTATCCCATACTGACCACAGCATTTTTTCTATAAATCACCACAAGTGTAACAGATAAAAATCTATCGTGAGTAGCATACTTTACTATCAGTTGAGGCACTGCTGGGAGATTATATCAGAATATAATAAATACTAAAATTGAAAAATGAATGTTAGAAGTTAATAAACTTTCTTCCTGGTCAAGCTCTTAGAACTTGGCTCTCATGACCATCTTCTCAGGCCCTCTTCTACCTAAAGATCTTTTCCTCTTTTTCCATGCTGTAGCTACTTGTGACTTCCTTAGAAAGTCAATATCACAGTTCACCACCTACTTCATACTATGCAAAGCTACCCAAGCACACATTCTGGAGTTTTCTTAAACAAAGGAGGCATCAGGTGGGTCCTCATTCTCAGCAAGAATTTCCTTCCTTGCCCTCAACATCCCTATCCCAGCTCATCCAGTAGAATGTAGAAAGGAATCTTAAAAAAGATTTATTCTATCTCTGTATACAGCAAACCCCTAGGAGTGGTAGACCTTTTTGTTTTCTTCGATGTCAACCCACCATCAGTTTCAACATGTCCAAGTAAAAATCTTAAAAAAGATTTATTCTATCTCTGTATACAGCAAACCCCTAGGAGTGGTAGACCTTTCTGTTTTCTTCGATGTCAACCCACCATCAGTTTCAACATGTCCAAGTAAGTCAGCACAAGCTGAAGCCACTTTGCACCAAAACCTCATGATTGTGAGAGACCTAAAAGATTGCTTTCTACATTCTGTGCTCTAGCATGCATCCCAAAGTAGCACTGCCTTGCACCTCGTGTCTGGCTTTTAGTATAAAATACTTCTCTCATCTCTACTTGAAGGCCTCTCTCTTCCCAGGACACGTATGGGTCTTTCAGTCCCAACACAGAGAAGGAAATGAAAACATGAGCTTCTACTCTCTCCCCACAATAGAGGCTTTGGTGGAGTGGGCCTTTTCTTACAATTTCTTTCTACCCAAGAGGCTTCCGTAGTCCCTGGCGTAACCTGGCTTCAATGGAGCCACCCAGCAGCCTGCCAAGCATGCACAAACATATCTGAAATGATGCAAAGAATACAGACTACACCAGTTCTGGAATCAGCTACACAGAGGAATTTGCAGATTGTTCCTTTCCCGGTATACATAGACAAGTATTCTTCTAATCCCAGTATGTAAGTGCTTTACCGGTTTTATTGGTCAGATTTGCAATTGCCTCTTTCACTTCTGGTTGAGGTCAGAGTGTTAAGTTTTATGAGTTAAATATAAGAGACTCACTGTTCTTTCTTGTTTTTCTTGTCATAAAGAGTATAGTACTGGAGTGGCAGAACTTAATGAATCGAGTCTTTAGCCTGCCACCCAGAGCAGCACCTGCTGGCAGCTGGAAGTGACACTGCTGTAAACCTTCCACCCCATGGATAGGCAGTGTTGGCACTGGAGTCTTGTTAACTCACTACCCCTTAAACTCATGATAAATGTTCTTTTTGTGTGTATATATATATAAGGTGTTTTATATCAGAATCTTGTTTTCCATGTTTCAATTCCATCTATGCTGTCAGCTTTAAATATCTATAACAATAGAAAAGTGATAGTGAGTTGTTTTTTTGTGTCTTTTTACTGAAGCTGCAAAGATTTCACATCTTTTTATCTGCCCTGCTTGTATTATGTTAATCCCTAAAATAAACATGGGAATTTGGTTCACTCTTAAAAGTCTTGCATATGCCAGGAAGAGTAACTGTATGTTTCCAACTTGGAAACCAAAGGCCTGAAAACTCTGGAAGTGCTGTTTAGGATGATTCCTATGAGTTGCCACGCGTTGCCCATCACAAGCATTAAGGAATTAAATAATTGTCTTGATTTTAGGAAAATATGTTTTTAGTTTTAAAATATAAAACTCTTTCCTCTGTTAGTCTCCTAATGAAATATTCATGAGAAATATGTGACAGCTACTTCTTAAAAATCTTCAAAATAAAGTGTGGTGATTTCTCTAAAGATGCTCTTTTAAATAAGTTCAGATAAAGACAGCTTGAAAGACGGGTAAAACCATGTGCTGCTCACAACTAGGAGAAAACTTACAGCACAACCAACCTTTCTTTCAGAAATTGCTCATGAGTCTTTTTATAGCAAAAAAATATTGTCATGCAAACAAGCATGGGATTTGATAAACAAAAATCTCTCAAATTAAGCTTTCACGTTGCAAACTAATCATTCTCAGGATTCACATAAAACTTTATATGAGGAGCTTCTTTCCCATGACAAAAGCAGCAGATTCAGTGATCCAATGTCCTTGGAATTTGTTCTGTGCACATTGCTTAAGAATAAAAATAATACGTGGTTAGTGTTTCCTCTGTGTCAGGCACTGTGGTAGGAGCTGTGGGATATATTGTTTTATTTTTCTCACAAAATAACTTTAAAATATACATTCATTCATTTGTTTAGTAAGTCAGTCAGTCACCCAAAGTTTTATTGATCTCCTGCAATGTACCAAGCATTATTCTAGGCACGTGGGAGGCATCAGTGAAGAAAGCAAACATCTCTGCCATAGGAGCTAGTGGTGGAAGAGAGAAAGCATGCAATAAATAAATAAATAAATAAATAAATAAAAATATAAATATATAAAAACCAGATAATTTATATAAATATATATATATATTTATATAAATTATCTGGTATTTTAGAAGGGGTTAAATATTATGGAATAAAGAAAATAAATAGGAGTAAGGGGGATTTGGAGAATAGAGTGGGGATCGGCTTTCCTAACAAAATAACATGGTCAATAGCATACATCTCATTCAAAAGGTGGTATTTGGTCAAAGACTTGAAAGACATGAGGAAACCAGCTATGAAGATGTCTGTGCAGAGGTGCTCCAGGTACAGGGCATATCTTGTGCAAAGATCATCAGTCAAGAGTGTGGCTGGCCTGTTAGAGCCTGTTAGAAGGATAGCAAGGTGGCCAGTGTGGTTTGAGGGGAAGAAGCAAGGTAAACAGCAATAGGTGATAAAGTCTGAGGGTCATGTAGGGTGTCGTAGGACATTGTAGGGACTTTCTTCCGATTTCTGTGTAAAATGGGGCACCACTGCTGGCTTTTGAGGTGGGGAGTGACATAATCAGATCTACATTTCAAAAGTATTCCTTTCTCTCTCTTATGAGGAGAGAGGGAGCCAAATGAATCTGCAGCAATGCAGGCAGTAATGATGGTGGCCCTAACCTTTGTAAGAAATAGCCAATAGAATTTTCTCTCTGGCTTGATTTTAGGGGTGAAAGGGCTGACTCTGATATTTTGGCCTAAACCATTATTATGATGGAATTCTTTTAATTCAGATGAGAAAGTTTGCACATGAAACAGGTTTGTTGGGAAAGACCAAGAACTTTGGCTTTGTATATGTTGAAAGTATGACATCTATTGGACAGCCTGGTGGCAATGTCACGCATGCAGTTGGATACATAAATCTGAACTGAGGAACAAGGGCTGAACTAGACATTAACTTCAGGAATCACTAGCATGTAGATATTATTCAAAGACTCTGGCAGGGAAATGCTAATTAAAAACACAATGAAATATCATCTCACTCTAGTTAGAATGGCTATTATCAACAAGATAACAAAATAGCAAATGCTGGTGAGGATTTGGGAAAAAGGAACTCTCCCACATGGGTGGTGGGAGTGCAAATTGACACAGCCATTGTGGAAAACAGTATGGTGGTTCCCCAGAGAACTAAAAATAGATCTACCTTATGAGCCAGCTATCCCAATACTGGGTATATGCTGAAAGGAAATGAAATCAATATATCAAAAAGACACCTGCACTCCCATGTTCACAGCAGCACCATCCACAATAACCAAGAGATGGAATCAACCTAAATGTCCATCAGTGGATGAATTAATTAAAAGACTGTGGTATGTATACACAATGGAATACTACTCAGCTATGGTTTTAAATAAAAACAAAAAAAACGATAGCCTATCATTTGCAGCAACATGGATGGAACTGGAAACCATCATGTTAAATGTAGTCAGTCGGATAGCAAAAGACAAATACTGCACGATGTCACTCATATGTGGAAACTAAAAAAGAAAAAATAAAACGTTGTTCTCACAGAAGTCGAGAGTAGAGTAATGGTTATCAGAGGATGGGGGGAGGGGAGAGGGGAGGAAAAGTGGTGGACTCATGGGGACAAAACTATGCTGCCCATCCTAAGTGAATCATTGTACAGTATGTGAATATATTGAAACAACATACTATACCCCACAAAAATGTACAAGAAAATATTAAAATATTTTGAATCAAAAAAATAAAAACACA
>NW_007727311.1:13807-16683 GCF_000696425.1 Galeopterus variegatus
CCCGGTCCGGTACGGGCACGACACTGAGGGTTGCGATCTGTTGCCGGACACGAAAAAAGACCAAAAGGAAAAGAAAAAAAAAAGAAGAATGCATTTTAAGACGTCTTAAAGCTGGAGAAGAGCAAAATATAAAGTCACACAACAAAAGAGGTGGAAGATGCAGTGCACCACTTCTATGGTTCGTTAATTATTTCAGCTTTGAAGAAGTGAGCGCTCTAACTGAAATACTTGCCCGGAAACAGACGAGCCTGGGAAAGTCCTCTCGTTCAGTGTCCTTTACCTGTGCCCTGGGGAACTGCTCAGCAGCCAAGAGGAGGAGATCTGAATTTTCAAGACTCTACCCTCTTCCCCATTTTAATCACAGAACAATCACTCTTACCTGTTTTATACCCAGGGTTTCCTGGTAAGATTTTCTTTGACTAAAGGGTCTTGCGAACTATCAATAATAATGCAACTTGTTACTTTATTGATGAGAAAACAGAGGACCCAAAAGCCTGTGACAGGTTCAAGATACGGCGGTTAAGCATTCAGCTGAAATTCAGGTCTTAATAAGACCCAAGGTTCAGCATGTGTGTGTTTCTCTAAACCACACGTCCTTTCTCATGATACAGAAGTGGGGGAATCCTACATTTTTTTCTCTTCACAGAAACATACCAAATTCTTACTGATTGACTAACAACCATGTTTAGATTTTAGTTAAGATCAGCTATTGCGTAAACTCAGGGAAAAAAAGTATCCAATTTACATGAAACTAGGCCTTCTGGACTATGCTGACTAATACTGCATCATTCCCGCACATGGCAAAAACCTCAAAATTCCTTCTCAGTATTTGCATGGAAGCTCTGTGCATGAGAGGGCTTGGGCCAATTTTGTGGTCACTGGCTAGGGCTGGGCACAGTAATGTTACGTGGAACTTAAACATTACCAGTGGTGTCTCTTCAGCCTCTTGAACTTCCTCCTTGTCCTTTGGTTTCTCCATTTTTTCTAGAAACTTACTTCTTCTGAGTGCCTAAGACTCCTGCTAATAATAATAGCTAATATTTTTGAGTCTTTTTATATGCCAGGCACCACTGTGTTTTATATATATATATATATTCTTTACTTAAGTTCACAGCAACCCTATGAGCTTAGTTTGAAAACTGCTTATAGTTTAGAAGAGAGGAGGCTGGAGCGAAGTGTGAATTAACTTGTCCAAACTCACATGACTGGAATTCCAACCCTATAGTCTAACTCCAAAGCCTGACATGTAACCACTAAGTGCATGTGGGAACATAACCAGGCGTGTTCATCCCAGGCCTTACCACACGTCTCATGTTTTCTGAGTTATTCCTTTCTAGAGGTAGTGGCTTATTCTTCATAGGATTTTATACTTCATTTGGCCTTTTCCATAGGCATTCCATTGTGAAAATAGAAATCAAGATTTTCTTGCCATATAACTCATTCCACTCTAAGCCTTTCCTTAACTACATAGCTAACCTAAGAGACTAATATGACAGAAGTTATTAATAGTTTATAATGGGATGGTTTATAATTCCCCAACCTTGCACACATCCCTGTAATACATTTAGAAAGAGTCTTTACCTAAATCGAATAATAAATAGCCGTGGAAAATGTAGGCTCCATAATAGGACTGAAGGTAAATATAGTTCTGGCTTTGCTGATCTCCGGTTACACCATCTGCACAAACATCTAAAATCACTCAACTTATATCCCCTAAGAGTCCATTCCGTGATGTCACAGCTGGAATGTTTCCTGTACCCGAATACGCTTCTTATCCACAGACAGCTAACACCACTGTGTCCTCAGCATGCTTCCAGAAAGTGATCCTTCCCACACTCCTAACTACAGGGTGTGTCGGGGAAGTTACAGATTTACATGATTCTATCTCCTTCCCCAATCAGACTGTGATTGTTGATTGGCCTGGGTCGCCTGATCCAACCAGAATCCTGTGCTAAGATGTTGGAATTTGGGCCCTTTATGGTACATCTCGGTTCTCTTCTGTTTGCAAAGATGGGAGATGTGTGTTTGGGTATCTGTAAGGTCACGATACCTACTGTGTAAAGAACATATGAGTGGAAAAAACAAATGGATTGTGGCAAGTGCCTGAGGCCAGCCATGCTCTTGCCATCCTGCTGGTTGAAAGCAGCATATAGGGCAGCCAGAGCAGCATCTGCCCGGGAAAGTCCTCTGCTGGACGCCTTCGATCTCTCCCCAAACTTTAGGGAAGAACAACTACAGGCAGAAGCTGAAAGAATATGTTTATTTATTTATTTATTTTTTAACAAGAAAAACCCTGAAACCTTGAGTTGCAAGTGTGAGGGGGTGGGAGAGAGGGGCAGCCACCCCACATGCATCCTGAAAACCACCCGGCTTCTATTTGGCAGCAATTTTTCAAGTCAGAGTCAGGTCACGTGTAGCTTAGCACTAGCAGCACTGGGAAGGGCACCAGAACCTTCACGGTTAACACTGACAGAAGAGGTCAGGGAGAAGCATCGTTAGGTGGGTGAGTCTAAAAGACACAATTGTTACTGGAATCATGTGCAATACCTTAGGGACTCCCCGAAATAACTTTGTGAAGTTTTGGAATAGAGGGCAATGGGGCCTGGAAGAGCTGCTTTAGGTCATGTGAACAATACCACACGCTGTCAATTATTAAAACTGATGTGACACATTTGTTTCCACTGAGAACTGATAAAACACAGATTACACTAGTTTAATTTCATTTTACATGTTAAAAATATTTTTAAATGAAATTTTACATAATCATGGCTTAAAAACATCACATTGTATAAAAAGATTCCTAAATAAAACTATATTCTCCCCTGGTCTCATTCTCACAAATAACCACTTTTTAAATTTTGTTGGGTTTTTTTTTT
>NW_007727311.1:17538-18422 GCF_000696425.1 Galeopterus variegatus
TTTTTTTTTTCTATATTTTTAAATAATATATTTATGCAGATATTTATTGATTTAACCACTTTTGACATAATTTAATGACTTCTTCCTCTGCATATCCCTTCTCTATACCTTCTAGTATATGGTTTCTCTTTTGGCAAGCTTTTACTTTTACATAGTATACTAAAACTCATATTTCTTCATCCACCATTATTGGCAATATATCTTCACACCTCACTTCTTCAGATAAGGATGCAAATGCCTCTGAGCTTCTATTCTCTAATTTCCTGCCTCCCACCTTGTGCCAGGTTTATTTCTACTTTCAAATGGGAAGGGGCATGTAGAGAATCTTGCAGGAATGGATCCAGAAGAAAGGGACAGAGAATGCTTTGAACAAATAATACAATTTAGCAAGACTGACCTTGCTTCTAGGCTTTCACTGTGGGCAAAATTTGGAAATACTTTTTTGTTTTTTGAAACGTGTTTATACTGATACATCCAACTAAAATATAGCATTACATGATTTTTAGTTAATGTCTCTGACTTTATATTTGTATCTCATCTTTTTTTACTGAAAATCTTGTTTCCTAATACCATTAACATTATTATGCACAATTAAAATTTATTTACATTATCCTACAATATATATCAAATAGTTTCATAATATAAGCATTACTGGAGAGCTAAACCATTGAATGAAATTTAGCACTTATTTATAGTTTTATGTGTCACAAGAATATATTCCACAAAAGGGGCACAGTAATAACAATATGAAAAGTTATATAAAGTTACTTGAAGTAATTATTTTTTCTATGTGTACCAACTGTATATGCAGTTAGCTTCATCTATATGAATTCACTTTTAATTTTATGAAATACTTCTTTAATATTAGTAATTTAATTTAATTT